>NW_015113438.1:95125-123810 GCF_001443285.1 Poecilia latipinna | reverse complement strand
AAATTCGAAATATAAAGTTTTTGTTAGAAGGGTGAGAAAAAAATAAATTAAAATATTTTTAAAATAAAAAAAAAAAAAAAAAAAAAAAAAAAAAAAAAAAAAAAAAAGGTGCAAATCAGATCACCAGGGTAGGAATTTACATCCGGAAAAAGTCCAAGTTAGCAGGTGATACGTTTGATATCCACCCAAGATAAATGGAGGACTTTTGTAATTGGAAGGTGCCAATCATTTTTACAAGTTGAATATTCCCAGCATTAGTTTCTCAGTCATTTCCCACTTTTATATAACTTAAGTAATATGTATCTGTTTGCAGATACTAAAAACATAGTCACCCATAACAATACCAGTGTTTTGCCCAGCTAACCTCAAAGGCAAAAATGTTATCTGGGTTCACCAATAGTGTTATTATTTGTAACACTGCATGGTAGACTTCAAAGGGCATGCAAGTTTTAGTTATATTGTACTTCCCACTTTAGTCTTATTTGTCTAAAAAAAAAATAAAAATATGTTAGATAATTCAAATGCAACTTGACAAAGTTCCATGCCTATTCCCAGTTCCATTTTTTCCCGTTTTGTTGTGCAACTTAAATGGCGAAGAGACGGGTGCTTTTTTGCTATGAAGGAGAATGTTCTTGTTTTTTTGTTTTTTTTACCCAACCAGCAGATGCAGCTCTACTTCTAATAATCTGCATAGAAACCACAATGAGTTTTCATGATTGCGACACATTCCCAGCACAACAGAACCTTAAAAACACAGAAACACCTTAGTAAATGCAAGCCTCGCTTTATCCAGCTAGACGCTCACCTGCTCTGTGCGCCATCTGCACGCAGATGGCAATCTTGCGATGCTCCTCCAAACAAAGACCGGTGATTCGTCTGGGCAGCATCCCTCCATCTGACCTGATGAACTGGCTGAGCAATAAGACGTCCTGGGGAATTAGAACGGAGACAATGAAGCATCTCGATACAGCTAAATTGATAGGATTATTCTGGAAGCGTTTCTGGAGCATTACAGTGTAGTTGTATTTGTGTTGCAGGTTCCACCTGTAGATAGGACACTTGGCTGTAGGATTTGGAGGCTGTGGTCCTGCTGGTATTTCTATGATTTGTCCCTCAATCTAGAAATAGAAAAGGAATGATAAAACATGAACTGTGATAGTTAATAATCATTAATGTTAATTGGGAGGCGGGGGGGGGGGGCCTTTAGAGATGCCCCAATTTGGTGTATAGACCAGGGGAAAAAAAATTTAATTTTGGTCTGATTTCTTTCTTTTCTAACCTCTCATTTTTTTTATTTTTATTTTTTTTTTTTTTATTAAACTCAAAAATGTGTCATCAAGTACAAGATTTTAGTTGAAGATTTTCTGGAGAGAGAAAATGATGGGAATTCTTAGTTTTGATTTAATAAATACAAAAAAGATATGCTGATTTTTCTGAATGTATTTGCCGGTCACAAATCAGGGTCAATCAGGAGAAAATGTATCAAATTCTCCATCTAGCCTGCTTGACTGGTGCATTATTAAAAGTAATAATAATAATACATATAAAAATACTTCTTGATCATACTACACTAACAACACTCAAAACAAAGAGAAAATAAAATCTAATTGTTTGAGATGACAAAGTTTACTTACAGTTGTTGTTTTGCCGTCTTTTTTCTCCACCACTGTGAAGCAGACAATAAACAATATCAGGTTTTAATCATGAACGACCTCAACAGTATTTTTTAAATTACATTTTACTTTATGTAGCAACCCAAATAGGACCAGCCAAAGGGAGAGTAAAACAAGTATAGATTAAAACAACTCTCATAAAACACATCTAATGAACACATCACTTAAAAATGCAACTTTTGTCTCAAAAACACGTAAAAAAAATTGCCAAAGAAGAAAGAGTTCAAGTTCAAAGTCTGTGACTGATGATTTTTATCTATCATTTGTAAGTACAGCTCAAAAAATTTGAGGAACTATTTAAATAAAGTCCAATATTTATTACTCAATTCAGATGCTCGCAGATGTATTACACACAGAATTAAATATTTTAAGACTTAGTTTCTTGCCATTTTTATTTTGTAAATTTATGATTTGCAAATAATGAAAACCTTTGAAACAGAAAATCTGTGACACGGAACGGGTAAAGTTTGGATTTTATTTAGAAACCTACATAGTGTTTTCAAGAGGAAGATGAGAGACACCAGACCCAATAATGCAGATGACCTAAAGGCCACTGTCATGGCAACCTGAGGTTCTTTGATAATGTTTCAGCAGAACCACAGGCTGACCAACTCTTGCGAAAGGAGCCGAAACTAAGTATAAAATGCATAGAATTGAATATACTTTTCAAGAGCCTGATAATTATGTTTATATCATTTTTTTTATCGATCTTGTGTAACATTAATTTTCTGACACTGAATGCTGAATGGTTGTCATCTTATGTAACCTTCATTACCAAATTTCTAGGAATTAAGGACTTGAAATACTTCACTCTACGAGAAATTAATCTACTGCATACCATAGACGAGTTTCTCTTGTTGGAACGATTCTTAAAGTAACATTTACTCGAAGCTGTAAATGAAGTGAAAGCCTCTGCAAGACAACTCATTTGTAATCTTAGACAGTAGGATGCTGAACGTAAGATTTAATTGTAACAATTTAATAAAAACATTTGTTGACACATGGGATACATTAGGTTTACAGGCTACGATTATGCGTCTTCTTAGCTTTAGATAATATCGAAACCTTCTTTCCAAACATGTTTAAACTCCTAATTATCTCTCCATCGTCTCTTTGTATAGATAGAAGGCGAGTATCTGACAACAATGAGAGGAAACATCATTTCAATACAGGCTAACTGTATGCTAACACGACCGGGTGGCTAAAGCAGCACCATTTCTGACGAAGCCTCACCTTGACGAATTCCTCTTGTCTGCATGGCCACAGCAGATATCTGGGGAACATTAACCCTGAGGAGTGAATTAACGCTGGTCCCCGTGAAACCCTGTTTTAAACCCGCAAATGAGGTCCAAATAGACCTTAGCAAACTGCGGGCCGCCATGTTTAATTCTTGACCTTCCCCTTCTCTTCTTCACATGTTAGGAAGAACATTAAAAAACAGCGACACCATCGGCAAGAATCATAATTGCAAAAATAATGTTATAAAGATTTCACTTTTAATCCCCACTTTCCCAGCCACAATCTTTAGGTTGGCATGCAGGGAGGTTTTGTGTGTTTGTAATCAATGAAATAAAAACTGTTTATTGTTATTATCACATTTCCTCTTTGTTAATTTTCAAATGATACAGATCTCCGTAGTAAGTCATGTCTACATTTCCTGGAACCCTAATATAGACAGGGTATTAAAACTTAGGTGAAACTCATGTTATTCCTCTCCACGGAAGTTTTTAGTAAAAGGCGAAAGATTTATACAATTTGGAGACAAACATGACTATAATATCTTTAGGGCTTCACAGGCCTTTATACTCAGACATACAATTCACACTGACGGTGACAAACAGTCGACGATAATAAAAAAAAAAAAAATGAATTAGAACTCCAACAAACTACAGGAGGGTTAAAAATAATATTAACGGATACCAATATCACCACTGAACTCTCTAGTAAATCGTTCTACGAACTTTACCGTGAATAAATCGTAAACCCCATCGGGCGGTGCATTATGGGTATTGCTCTGTTTTCATCATGGTTACATAGTGCCTAAACAGTTTGAGCGTTTTAAGCGTAGTGAAATGATAATAAAGATGTTATCCATTACGGAAGAGCATTGGATTTACAAAAGACTTATGTAGACAACCTAAAACTGTGTTTTAAAGAATGTTGATTCAAAGTATTAAATTGACAGTGGGCATTTATGTAGATCATTTAAGATTATAGGTTGGTTGTACCTTCTGACATACATAAGTAAAACCTAGATAATTTGATTGGAGAAAATCTGCAGTTCATTTCCATTTATTTATATAAAAAATACAATTTATTACTGAATAACTGCATATCTATAGGATCAGTTAACACAGTTACATCAGGTGAGCTTATTTCTTTACTATCAGAAACAGAAGCTCACCTGGAGTGAGCCCAAAATAGGTAATTAGAGTATATTTTAAAAATTAGATCATTAAAACATGGTAAAATATTATTTTCTGAGACCTTTTTATCTGAAGCTTTTTGCCTTTCCTTAGATCCATATATACATATTGCAGTGTGTGTCCAGTGGCATTTTTAATATCTACAGTTCTTTTCAGAAATTTACCTGTTTTTTTTCTTCTCAGCACTATTTCAGTATATTTTTCACGAATTAAATTGTATATTGTTCTACTACATTCCTATAAGTATTTCTTTTCAGAATTAAGTGATTTGTTTTTGCAAGTATAGAATTTATCAAAAACATTTAAGTAAACTTTTAAGGAAAACAAATTTTGAAAGTTTTCTGCTCATATTACACAAAAATTATCTTTATGTGAAAACACTACCATATGAATATTCAGCTTCTGAAAAAGTGAAGACGATGGGAAGTCAAGATATAGAAAACATTGTGTTATGTATAATGTAAAAAAAAAAAATCTTTATTTCATTGTGACTGAACCCCCTAGCCCACCAAAATAAATATCATTCATATATTTATTTGAAAGAGTTTGTGGCACTAGTGGCCTCTTTTCACAGTAAACAATCAGAAAAATGGGAAGAGCGGGAAGGAGAGTATCAAATGGTCCCAAAGGAGGGAATCATGTTTAAATAAAACATTAAGACACCTTAAATTTTTTATGATTTATGATGTATGCAATTTGTCTTAGAAAATGGAACTCATGATGCATTCAATGTAAGAATTCTGCCTCTGAAAGTTGAACGTCTGTAAAGAGCTTCGAGTTAAGGATCCAATAAGACTCCAGCGAAAATGAATTGTAAAAGTTGCAGGTACAATTGGTTTATTGGCACTTTTGATGGTTTACACCTCATTAAACCAACAGCACACAGAGTACTGTGACTGAACATGTTCCATTAGAAATTAAGGAAACAAATAATGAAAAATATTTTAGTTTTTTGCGCATATTGTGGCATCTAGCACCCAAATACCTTCTGGTTTTCCAACTAGCAAACAGAATGCTTTCAGTATGGGGGAACTGAGCTACAACGTCCAGGTCAAACTGAACAGAAGCAACATTGTTGTGCAGAGTGACCAGGCTAACTGCTTCTAGTAACACACACTGAAGGCATGAAGAAACACCCTCACATATAGAGATTGTGCAGTTCTGTGTGTGTGATTGGTTTAATATTAACATATCAGGCAATTTACTTCTGCAGCTTTTATAATTTTGCCAATAAAAGTCCAATAAATGCCTATTGGAATGTTTCATTTGTACTGGGAAGTTTGACTTTCCAAGTTCCAAACTGGAAAAAAAAACAAAAAAACAAAAACAAAACACGAACACCTGAAAGTGAGAGTTACCCAGCCAACCCCGAGTTCAGCGTCAGGCAATGCAGCCATATTGAATTTAAGACTTGGAAAGTCAAATTTCCCAGCACAGACAAAACATTCCAACGGATATTTAATTCGGTTCAAGTTTTTATTCGCAAAATTTGACACGGAATAAAAAAGGAACAAGGAGCTACCTGAAATCTATCATGGCGTTTATTGAGTGAAGGTAGCGCCTAGGTTCAGATACCTCTTGTGCAAATTATTTCAGGGAAAGCATTTCCTTTTTCAGTTTCACTCTAATTAACAGTGTGCTCCTCATCCTTGTGTTGCTTTTCCTCAGTAGCAGAGCGATTCTTCTTCGCGTACCCTGCTCATCAGATGAAAGCGTTTAGGAGAACCTACAGGACCATTGTCAGAACATGCCAGGCCTTCAGTGCAGAAACTTCAAGATACAGGTAAACTCTCAAAGCACAGATAAAGTGGCAGATAAGGTTTCTGATGTTTGACAGTGTAATCACGAGAACAATATGCCATTATCCAGTTGAAATGCCTTTGTTTGCTATGTTTCTGAGTCTATCTCGCGTCTTTATCTTTATGCATAAAGGAGGGCTTTAAGGAATCCAAAGCTGGCCTGCAGCTGCACATCTGCGTGCAAGTAAAGGTCTTTCTTGAAATAAATGACAGTGCTTTCAGAACATGGTTGAAGCCCTTTTGAAACTAAGGTACCCTGTGGAGGTTTGACCACTGGAAGTGCCAAGCTGCAATAATTTAATGTGAAGTCTGGTTCAGCTGGTGTTATTACAAAAACTGATGGATGCCGGCTAGCACGCAACGTTGTCAGAGCAATGCACACTGTGGGAAACTTTTCGTTTCATGAAACGCCGTTGGCTGTTACTTGCGACAAACAAACGGAGTAAGAAGGAGCCGTAGTATGGATGTAAACAACCCACAGTTTGAGATTTTCCAAAATAGATCTTTCATAACCTCAGCCAACTAAAAGCACTATCGTACATCTTTGATGGTATCCAGAACTGGGTGCAGATGTGAATGCAGCCTGGACACATTTGGGATGGTTAAACATAAGATCGCAGAAACCACTGCAGAAAAAAGAACGATCCACATATGTCTGCACTGTTCAGACAAAAAAAATCTACCGTAGGCCAGAGCTCTAACTCTGCTAGCAAACTTGATTTTCTTACAGCTATCATCTTGATTTGCAATTCCTGCAAGCATAAAAAGAAGTGTTTTTGTACCAGTTTCCGAGGATTTATTGCTGACAACCTTATATTTTCGTTATTTCAGATAGTTGTGACATTACACAACTATGTATCTAGCTAGCGCTTCTGTCGTTATTACACAAATGGACACTACTGCTTTTTAAAATCACTCTGGGAATCTTTGTTCCCAAGCAAGTGCAAAGCTAAGAGTCTTTGTTTTGTAAAAATACATTATTTTAAATGCAATGGACTAGAGATAAAGAACAAAAAGTCTGCTTCTGTGAAAGTCAGTAGATTTAAATCAGTTTCCAACAGAGAGTCATATCATCTTTCTTAGACGTCATCAATATTAACAGATAAACTCCTACTACTACTAATGTTTTGGATGTAATTTGCATTAAACCACGAGCAAAAACTCTACTGAGCTGTTTTAATTATTATTCAAAGACTTAGATATAATCCAAGCTCCAGGTTGCAAAAAATCAACAGGAACACATTCTTAAAATAGAACTATGACTCGGAAGGCTGGAGACGTCTCACCAATCACAGTTTTTAAATGCAATGTGGCCGTCGTGCACATAAAATCCACAGCTGCAGAAAAATAAATGCTTAATGTCTCTGATTACTTTCACTTTGACTGAAATTGTTGCAACAATGTTTAAATCCATGAAATTGGAAAAAAAAAAAAAAAAAAAAAAAAAAAAACTAATACTCTCGGACTGCACTGGGCTTCTAAATTTTAGATTGATCCCTGAATAAGGCAGCCAGGAAATCCCAGTAGCTCCATGGTTGGCAGCTGTTAAGTTGGGTGTGATGCATTTTCAGATCAAAGTTACACCTTTCCAAGTAAATAGCTAGAAGGATTAGTTTTTAAAGTTTATCTAAGCCTGAGATGAGTGAGTCAGCTCCCTCAGAGGGCAGATCCTTACCACAAGAAAAATGTGTAATCTATTTTTTCATAAGCAGTCCAACATTTGGATCATTCTTGTCAAGTGTATTTGGACACAGTCTTATAGGGAATAAGTTGTACACAGTTTAGTTTTTTTTTTTTTTTTTGCATCTCTTGAGCTCTTGGGAACCAGAATAACTCATTGTTTCTCACTAAAACCTCTAAAAGCTTTGTGGCATTTTGCTTAGTCGTCTGCTAAGCCCCTGTTCACGCTGGACAAACAAACCACTAACGCCCACAAAAGTCTTATCTTTTGTCTTCACTGGGAATGGTGCAATCAGCATTCAATCCTGGGTCAAATGACTCTTCCGTTGTCACAGCTGTTTGTCTGTTCACCTTTGATTTTCAGTAGATGTACAAACAAGTTTTGATCCTTTATAGGGTTAATGCTGTTGGCTTGTAAAGACTTGTGGCTATTATCTCTAACCTAATGCACTAACTGCGCCCGTTTTCACTCAAGCATCCACGAGACATTATTATTCATTCAGTGTTGCATCTCAAGGGAATAAAGAAGAAAGATAAAAGAGTAGCTGCTGGGGGTTGGGCTCATTTTTTCAGTTAAGATAAAATTTAAAGGAATTTAACAGTAATTTAGGCATGTATGTGCAAACATCTTTAATGTTTACTTTACCTAGTGCAGTGCTTCACCCAAGTGTTTATTATCTTTGGAGCTTTTCCAATTAGTTTTTTTTTTTGTTGTTGTTGTTGCTGTTGTCAAATTACAACCACAAATTTTAAGGATTTTTTTGAGATAATTCGACATAAAGGAGTGTTTAATTGTTACACTGAGAGAAAGGATTAATGGTTTCAATACATACCAATATTTCTAAAAAAGTAAAAATCTGAAAAGGAAGCTGGTCAAAGGTGATGTAGTAGTAAACAGAGCTAAATAAAGGGCAATACTGGAAGGAAACCTGTTGGAGTCTGCAAAAGACTTTAAGCTGGGGCAGATTTTTACTTTTCAGTGAGACGGTGACAAACGTCACCAAGTTCTGATCTAAATCCAATTGAGAATCTGTCGCGATTTAAAAATGAATGTTTTGCTAGAGCTCTCCATCTGACTGGGCTTAAAATATTTTGTGAAGAGGAACGGACAACAGATTTTGGGCTCTAGATCTGCAGAGCAATAAGTTACTCTAAGTATTGATACAAGAATGACTGGATAGAAATCCAACCAAGCCACATTTTTCAAATGTTCCTTCAGATGACAGTTCTGTACATCCGTGTCGGTTTTTCGAGTTATGACTGGTGTTTGGTTGTAATATGGGAATATCTGCAAAAGATGAACGTTTTTTAACAAGGCATTCTGCAAGTATAGGCGTTTCTTTCCTGTTATGTTTTCCGTAATGCTTCCTGCTACTTTAGGAGTGACACTTTATTGTTTTGCAATCCATTGGCAATACTTTCACTTGGCTTTGTCCTTGCGTTAATGCTTTTGATCCAGGACATGTTTAGAGATAAATAGGTTTTCAAATTGCTTCCTCTTCCTGGGTGCAGTTTTGAGCAGCTGCCAACTTGCGCGGTGAAACACTCTGGCGTCTCTTATATGAAGCCAAATTTATTTAACTTCTTTGTTTGTTGAAGTTTTGTGAAAAACACATTCCATCAGGACAACAAAGCTTTGATTTGCTTAAAAAAAAAGAAAAAAAAAGAAAAAAAACTGTGTTGAGCAGATTTTAAACCAGATACTGTTCTGGCAGATGCATCGCATGATCCTGATCTGCCTGTTGCTGTGTGCTGCATGGTGAGGAGAAGTATGTTGGAAACATGTTCACCATCAGGGTTCATTGGTTTCAGATGCAAAAATGTGAGCATTTTTTTTTTTTTAAGTACCATATAGGCTGTGAAGCTTAAAAAGTTGCACCCTGGGATGCAAATGGACATCTATGTTCATTTCATCCATGGAGCAGCGAATGGGTAAATAGAGATCATGGTCCCCTTGGTACCACAAAGACTGCTTTGTAGGACTGATCAGATTCCTGATCAGTCCAGGACACTAAGCAGTCGCATTCCTGGAGAGAACCCCCCATGAAAAAAAAAAAAAAAGTCACTTAAAGTGTCTGGCCACCTCCTTACTGACTTTGATATTCAAATGAAACATGGTCCTGTACAAACAGACGCCTTGGCCGAGGAAAAGGGAGTAGAGTAAATCAGATAGGATTTCTCCCAGATGAAAAGAGCGTCTGACATTTTCACAGAGAGCACTGAGGGACCCTGAAGCAATGTTGGTTCGGTGTCATGGTGTGGAGTTATAGCTGTGCGGAAAAGGTTAGTGTTTTCACCCCTGCTCTCCTGGATAAACGGCTACGGCCCAGCATGGAGCGAGCAGGCGAGATGAGAGTACGGAGAAAATGAGTGGGTACGTCGGTCACATTGCCTAAAAGGAAAAAAAAAAAAAGTTCAGTCCACCCAGTATCATTCCCCTTTTATTGTCACACTGATCCCTGTGCCATCCTTTTAGTTTTGGATGAGACACAAAACCAGTTCTGTTTAATTAAACCTTAAACTAACAGCTTTATGTTTGTTTGTTTTTTCCATTGGCAAGCTGGTGGAACTTATGTTTCCAATGAGTGTTTAAAATGTTGAGGAACGAAAGAAAGATTTCCCTTGTGGTCAAATCATACATCAGCAGATGAGGCGGAATCAGACATCTTGCATTTACTGAGTTTCATTTGAATCTCAAACAGTCGGTGAACGTCCATTTTTGAGCTTGGTTTTGTTTCAAATCGGTCAGTTCTACAACAGAGCACAGAAAAAATATCTATTACGAGAGTATATGATTGTCTCAGGATACTGCATCTTCTGTACAAACAGAACTAATTATCAGCCTAATCACTGTAAATTGGATCTAATTAAAAACTCCACGCACACTCTTACTTCAGTTCTGTGTGCTCTTGTCCTCTACTACCAAAACGTTCTCGACTCAAACTTGCATTCTCATGCAGACGGAATCTGGATGTGCCGCATCCAAATTGATGTGCACAGTCTGGTATGCAATTAAGGCATAGCTGTCACTAAGAGGCTTTCCTGGGTGATTAACTCATAAGGCCTTGTTGCATCCAAGGAAGTCAACTGAACACAATTAGCCTATTTCGAGGGGAATGAGTCTGGTCAAAGGCCCCCAGATGCTGTAAAATGAGACAAGAAGAAAGAAACTTGTCAAAGCAAGACAAGTGGAAACAGGAATCCAGGGACCGCAGAGTGGGGATCAAGGTCCGGATGGACACTTTTGTCTAATGTTAGGTAAACCCCCCCCCCCCTTTTTTTTTTTTCTAAGTGAGAAGCATGTTTTTCTGTCCGAGTTTCAACAAGATCACCCCATCACCGCCCTCCATCCGCCCAGTCTTCTCACACACAATCTTCCTCTTACCTATTCTGGTTGACTTGCTAAAACACACCGGCTTCTTAAACAAATTCATTGCTCTTTGAAGAGGCTCTTATCCCTGTTTTTCCTCTTCTTAGCCCACTGAGAATGCTGGCTTCAATCCGCTTTCTCTCACACACATACCAAGCTTTACGCAAAAGGACACACACACACACACACACACACACGCAAGATCACATGCCTCCTTGCAACTGTCTGCCTCAGGTGTTAGCAGGCTAATCATACATTTTGACTCATTACATACAAAACAAAATCCACCCAAAAGCAAAGTTTTCAGCCATTCAAATGCACTTTCCATTATCGCATCGCATTCTGGCAATTTTTGAGTTCAGAGCACCTCATAAAGTTTTAGTGAGTTGTGTTTTCTTCACCTATGATTATAACAGGTCGCCCCTTTAATGTGCACCAGCGCTGAGGTGAAAGTAAGAGCAGAAAGATGAAAGGACCAACTGGATTTCCATCATGATCAGTGTCAAGTGCACAGAGTGGGAAAAAAACAAAAAAACAACAAAAAAAAACAAGCTCTGACCTAAAATTTGTGTCTCCATCTGTTTAAAATGTGAGAATCTGCTTCACCTGTAGGAGCGAGAACCTGGCGACACGCAAACAAAGACAGACACACAACATAAACGAGTGATTCATTGGGTCTTTGAAGGATCTTTTTAATTGGAAGCAGGAGTCCTTCATGCTGTGATGATTAGTCCTGCGCTGCCCAGATCGGTTTCCCACCATGGCTCTTTTACTTCTTCCTTGTGCGTGTTGCTATGGCACCTGTAACGGCATTCTGACACAGACCAGATGGTTTCCAGTTGTCCACAGTTGATTTTAGGAAAAAAGACTGTCGACAGGTGGCCATCTGATTTATGAGCTCGCTACTGCCATTACAGGAGCTACTGCTTTCGTCTAAGTTATGCTGGAATAAGAACATTTTCCTCCTGTTCGGTGTCAATGTTTCTCATTCCCAGACACACCCTGCGGTCCTGAAACATGAATGGATTTACTTAAACTGTTTAGACCTGCTCTGAATCATGCCATCTGGAAACAGTATCTAACTTTATAAAGTCTCTCTAACCAGCAAAGAAGACAGCGAAAGCTCTGGGAAGCACGTTACAGAAGTGAAACCCCATTAGGACATTGTCCTTAACCTACACCGTCAGGTTGTGCAGACCGAGAACTAACATTGAACAAACAATCCCACAATCAACATGGTAAAACGTGGCTGTGAGGAAATCCTGGTCAGAATTAATGGGATTCTTGAAGGTGTAACATACCTAAAACTCACAAGACGAGATGAGACACAATGCCGAGTTCACGTGAACAAGACGGGATGACATTTTGACATTATGTTCAGGGAAACTTTAATGATCAGAAAAAGATTGACTGTTGGGCATTGCTTCAACATTTCCCATTTCCCAGTTGTGATGCTTTATGCCTCTTTCAGCATCTAAGCAACTTGCAAGTGCTTAAAGATTGCTTGTACCTGTTTTGTCACTTTTTTTTACCATTTATCGTTCCTACAGAGAACCCAGAATTTGTCAAACAATTGATCTGAAAGTAATGGGGGCATCTTCTATTGCAACTTCATCATCCAAAGCCACGCTGACCTCAACAGGCTAGAACAAGATCTCGCTACACCTCCACAGGGCAGTGAAATGCAGACATAGAAAATATAATGGTTTTGATCAAAGCATATTCATAAATGGTCCAGTCAAACCTCAAACCTGAATCTAATTAAGAACGTCTGCAAGACGTACGATGTCCATTCAGCACAACTGAGCTAGGGCTATTAATCAAACCAAAGGGTGCTGTGGTAATGCAGGGGCAAAGCACGACCCACATATGAAAGCTTTAGTCCTTGTGGTGGTGGTCCCAGGTTCGATTCCCAGCCTGGCGACATTTGCCACATTTCTTTCCCCTTCCCTCATTACCCTCTTTCCTGTTGGTCTACTTTCAAATAAAGGTCACTAGAGGCAACAAAACCTTAATAAAAAACAAACAAACAAGGATATACATTTCTGTCTCAGCTGTGGAGACACACTCCAAAGACTTGCATCAGAAAAATGGGGGAAAAGTGTTTCTTTTAAACTCAGGAGAGCCGAATACAAACGTTTGCACAATGCATATCGAACTAACAAGAAAAAGAAATTTGACACTCTCCCTGACAGATGCAAAGCATTAGCTTTATTCTTTCTGTCAAAGCATTAAATAACTGATGTATTTTATGTTTTCTGTATTAACTACTGAGCTTGGTCATGTTCCCAACCCATCATGCACCATTGCTTCAGGCTACCTCTGTATGAGGTCTTGACACACTAGGTATCCTTCTGGATCATCTTTCAACGGGAAGAATTTGCATTGTGAAAGAGTGTATTTTACACAAGCAGCAAGCTGTCAAACCAGAAAAAAAAACAAAAAAAACAATGCTAAGTGCCAAAAACTGTAGGATCTGATAGCAAAATTATCCGCTGGCAAATATTCAAATGCCATCTTGGTGTAGAAATAAATCATTTCACAATGCAGGAAAAACAAACAGCTCTGGTTTTATTATCTATGGTGATTAAAAAAATAGATCAGATTTGAAACTATGTGCACAGCAAGCTTTCACTCTCCCTGCCAGACATACGAACTGAACATTGTGGATGAAATCCCCACAGCTCATTGATTATTCCTTCTACTTTGCACTTTTGAAGTTGCACAAAAACAGGAAACATTCATACTTTCCTATCTCTGCTAGCAGAATATCATGGCACCGACAACAGAGGGCTTCTTGTGCCAAGGGATGCCCGCCTCCTCCTCCTCAAAAAAAAAAAACAAGACAGCATTTGAATGAGTCATCAGCTGGAATGGTTTGCTAGCTATATCTGGAGGCTGAACTGATCAGAGCTGTGGGAGCGATCCAATTTTTTATGTTGCTTGGAAGGAGTTCAATCGAAAGGTGTCGGCAGTGCCTTGAAATATTCACAACTACTGCACTTTTCCACATTTCGCCGTGTTACAACCACAAAACTGTGTGTATTTTATTGGGATTTTACATGATAGACCAACACAAAAATGGCATCTGACAGTGATGTAGGAGGAGAATTGTACATGGTTAATGTAATACCACCACAGACAATCCTGTTCAATAAACCTGCTTCAGATACCTTTTCAAATAATAAATAGAGTCCACTTGTATTTAATTAATTCCCCGTATAAGTCTAACTGGTCGATGAAGGCCTCAGAGGTTTGTTAGAGAATATTAGTGAAGAAACAGAATTATGAAGACCAAGGAACACAGCAGACAGGCCGGGAATAAAGTTGTGGTGAGCTTTAAATAAGGGTTGGGTTATAAAAACAATATTTTACACTTTGGACATGATCATCTAAAATTAGAAAGGGTTTAATTCAATTGCAAATGTACTAGCACATGGGCGTCAACGTAAAACTGACAGTTTGAGTTACGAGAGCATTAATCAGAGACCCACCCAAGAGGTTCATGGCAACTCTGGGTGAGCTGTAAAGATTTACAACTCGGATGCAGGGACCTGCACAAATAAAGGCCTTCGTAGTGTAGTGACAAGTTTAACCAAAACTATAGAACACCTCTTTTTCGGTTTCCTACTGACCACCGAGGGGGCGCCGCATCGCAAACAGAAAGAATGTGCTGTGGTCAGATGAAACCAAATCTAAACTTTCTGGCCTGCTGGCAAAACTAAATATACCATAAAATAGCTGTTTTTTTTTCTTTGACTGGGAGAATAACTTAAAATCATACAGCTACAGCTGCTAGTGAAACAATTTGCCCAAAGTCCAGACCTAAATTTAATCAAGAATCTGTCACAAGACTTGAAAACTAATATTTACAGATTCTCAATCCAGTCTGCATGTTATTGTTCTACTTTGAAAAGAGCAATTGTAAAAAAAAAAAAAATAGAGACACACCTCCACAGAGCTAGCACACTTGGCTTTGTCTCTTATTATGCGTTGCATTTTGTTAGTCAGTCAACATACTACATCAAAGTTTTTGGCTGTAGTTTGACAATTTTTTTTCTTTTTTCTTACAAAGTCAAGGTGTATGAAACACAGTTCACATATTGGCTCTTAACCCTGCGGTCTTTCAAAGAAACCTTGAAGCTCAAGGCTGATTGTAACCCTTCCAAAGTCTCTCTCTATACTTTGTCAACCAGTCCACAAGTGAGCTATCGACAATTCCTTGTCAAGAGTTTGCAGAACATTACTAAGCAAAGTCTGGTCTGGAAAGTTTCCTTGCTATTTCGCCACGTCTCATTTCATCACACCCATTCCTATCTGGGTCTGGTGTCAGCATGTGCCAAATTTTCATTCTTTGCGAAGGGGGAGAAATTCAGGTCAAACTCAGTTGAGAAATCAGACATTTTAATGTGTTGTTGTCGTTCTTATCAGCAAACATGCCTGCGTCACACGGCCTAGCAATGCGGTGCATTTCTATGAGAAGTCAGAAGGTTTATGCACTGTTGCTCAAAGTCTTTATAAACCTGCAAACGCAAACAGAACGACAGCATTTTTTAAAAGCTGGATTTGTTTTTGTTTTGTTTTTTGGGGGTTTTTCTTGGCATTACTGACACTTGCACTCCTTATTTGTGAACTGTCAGCTAACTTTGACTTTGTCACCCAGCGCCCTTTACTTCACCCTCGTTAGTCTCTCTGTTTTTTCCATGATTGTGCAAATGGGATCCAGTGTATAGCATGTTTGTTTTTGTAGACAGGTGGAGCCCAGCAGGGGGCAGTGGTGATCATGAGGTGAAGGTTTGATCTGCTCACATGGTTTCACCGCCACCCCACCTCCAATGTGATCCAGCTTCCAGTCAGACTCCGAGACCTTGAAGATAAAATAATAAAACAGTCGCAGTTATCTGTCGGGTTCAGGGACACCTTTTTCTCAGCCTATAGGTCGACCTTGCTCCAATATTAAGCTAACTAACATCTCACATAATTAACAAAGGATTTGCTGATTGCACTTTTTCAATGCAATTATAGAAAAGGGACATTGTATAGTTTTTTTTTTCTTCCAGTCTGAGAAATCTCTACATTTATGTAGAGTCCATGCTGGGTAGCATAACCTTCGTCTCTAAGAGCTCCTTTTCCAAGGGTCATTCATGAAAACAACTTGAATCTGGCTTTTTTTTCTCTCTCTCTCTCTTATCTGTACCCCTTTTTGTTGTATTTTTAACACTGCGTCCAATACATCTTATCTTATGAATGAGATTGTAAAACCTCAGTGTGTGGGTGTGTGTGTCTGTGCATGTGTGTCTTTAGTTTGCCTTGCCCTGGTAAAAAGTCATACAGTGGGCTGCGTTCAGTCAAGAGCTTCCCCAGTCTTTATGCATCAAGCTTAATGAGGAGACATTCAGTCAAGCAGAGTAACATAATGCAACAAAAGATTAGATGGTGAAAAGAGGCAAATTTGAAGTCCTTCCACCTTCCATTCACTGGTGCGCTCTAAGTACCGGGCAGTCAAACACAAGGCCAACTCTCTAGTCAAATTCCAGCACTGGCAAACAGGACCGAGAGGAGTCAGGGAAGAGAGCCTGCTTTTTCCCCCTCCGAGTGCTGCTTTGTCATCAGGTGGAAGCAAAGTTATATGTTTAATTCTTTCCGTTGCTTTTAAATAAGGACATTTAAAAGAGAACACCACAAAAATAGGCTATAGGTTTGTACCAGATGCCATGGTTTGGGTTTTTACCGTGACATTGCCTGTAAAACTGCGTGTCTGAACCTTGAATTCAATGAAAACTCTGGTGGATCTTTAAGCAACAAGCGGTAGCTCAAGGACCTCTCATACCCCTTCAGTGTCCCAAATTCATATTTATAGATTACTGGAGTAAAGGCATCACTGATTGAGATTACAGAACCCAACACACACTTTCAAGCCCTCGCGTTATTTCCCACTTTGACATTTTTGCACATTCTGCACTCCATGTTTTGGAAATGTGATAATTCCCCTCAAACTATGATAAAAACGGAGTGTTTGTGTCGTTATTTGGTCTCCGACAATACAGCTGATATTGCCTCTGATGAAATGGGGTGATAAGCATTTCCCAGTAGAGTCTGTAGTGTTTTAGTTTTTTACGTCGAGTGATAAACTTATATATTTATCTGTGCAGTGCTAAAGCGTGGGGAAGTCATTGAGGTCAATCCTATTAGATATCTGACTACAGTTTGTCAGCTTTGACTAACAATAGCCATAATAAGTAAATAAGGCTGCAGTGTGTGTGTCTGAGTGTGTGCTTACTTAATTGTGTTGCCTATTTAGGACATCTTCAGTTCTAATAACTTTCCTTGTTAGGACTGGGTCGGCCTTCTCAGAGCTAAAACCTGGTCTTATTAAGGTAGAATGTCAGGAAATGGGCAAAATTAAATGATGGGTTCAGAAGGACTTTAAGACAACAAAACACAGCAAAACACAGGCATGCTTCTCTGGGATCTTCTATGACAAGGCCCAAAATTCAGATGCTTTCTCAAAATATTAAAATGGCAATGCAGACCGAGGAAGTTCAATAAACTCATGACTGTTAGACCACAGAGGGAAAAATAGAGCTCTTGGAAATGCTTAGCAACTGATCATCACAAGTCATCTTTATCAGATGCTAAATATGACGCAAGATAAAAAATTTGAATTTGGGCATAACCAGAAATTCTCATAACCAATATCCCAAAGCGTGTTTTAAATTCATTAGATAATCCCTCGGAAACCCAAAGTATACAACATCATCTGTTATTATTTTACTTCTTTTTTTTTTAACACAGAGAACTTTTTCCATCTGTAAAACGCAGACTACTTCTTACTACACACAAGTCACACCTTTTGAATGTAAAGTCCGAGAAATATTGAGAAACTTCTGGGAGAGGAAAAACATGTCCCAGTAGTACTTTATGTTACCAGACTGCGTGAAAAATACTTACTCACGTATTAGCGGTGGAGCAAACGCACTTGGTGGAACATCAGATAAATCGAAAGCAGGGCGAGATGATTAGCGTAAGAGAAAAGAGGGAAAAATCCTGTTTTCCGTGCCCAAGTCTGCTTTTCATTTTTCTTTCTTTCTTTCTTTTTTTTATTTTGTTCTCTAATCTTTGTTTTTCTGGAACACATTAAGACATTTGAACATTTCTTCACATGAAACTACATGATTCGTTCAGAGGGGAAGTCAATATGTGGTGCAGCTGCTGACAACTTATAGATGTCTGATTTATGGCTCCAGCTATACATTCTGCCTCTTGAAAGAATTCAGACGCCTAAGACACGACGGGGAGCATGTTGGCTTGTCGAACAGAGCCTCAACATCTCCTGTGCGAGATCCGGATTCGCACAGGAGATGTTGCGAACGTTGCAATAGTAGAGAACTACTGAGGAAAGAATCCACGACAAGTTTGCAGCAAAATATATGGTGCCTGCAGAAATATGTCCAAGGTCCTGCAGCATGACTGGCTTGCTTTGATCGTTGTTGAGGGCACAGCGTGGCAATGTAACAGTAAGAAAAAAAAAACAACCACAAGATATATTTTTCTGTAATTCCACATATGTTGGTCAATAGACCACTCTCAATGTCAACCAAATGTTATTATGGTCCTGCAGATGAATCCATCAAACGCTCACCGCTCAATATTTGGCTAAAAGTTTGGGGCAAAACAAACTCGGTAGAGGATTTTGTTTTGTGTCACGAGACTGAAAAGTGTATGGGACGAGCTTCAACTCTACAGCTGAGATGTTTTCAAGCACCAGATAGCTTAGAAGAATCTGGTTACATTACAACACATACATTTATCAAAGGCAATAACAGCATATTACTTCATGCTATATAACTGATTGTCGATCCAGACGAAGGCCTTTACATACCGAGCCACATCTACTACACGACTGTCAGAGAAGGGCGAAAAGAATAGAAAACGTCTTTGAAACTCGCCGAGAGACGTACAAAAGTTTTATTTTCTGAAGTGAAAAGGCCATCGAGGCAATCCGCACGAAACGACGAGGAGATCCCACTGGAAATGTGTTGTAGGAGGCCCCGTGACGATCTGGGGGTTTTTCCTTCAGTAGACAAGTGGAGCTTTGGGGTTGTGCAGGGACGAGTCAAACCCCGGCTGGTTATGTGAAGATGTTGCAACGGGAATGTCTCGTGACTGAGTGTGATTGTCTGGTCGGTGACACAGAGGTCCTACCCTCCCCTCTGCCCTTTAATTATGCTACTCCTTCCACAAACAACACCAACCTCGACTACTACGGTGGTTACCAAGTCCAGCATTAAAAAGGTGATTAAAAAAAATGGTTCTATCGCCCACAGATGTTTTTCCAATGCCTGTTTTATATAATAATGATTCATTGCGTGTATATTTATTGGTGGCAAGAAATAAACCAAAGCCAAAGTAAACAGATTACTTTTTTTTTTATTTTATTCTTTTCGAGGTCTGAATGATTCGGTCTCACGGCAAAGCTCGATCTCAAACATATGTTTGATTTTGAAAGAAACAAACGTGCTGATTCTCATAACACAAAATCTCATGGAAGTATTTGGAAAAGGACGCAAGCCAATGTTTTGATAAATCAACCAATACGTGCCAAAAATATAGAAAATATTTTATGCAGTTTTGCAATTAAAACGTAAATGACTCACGTAAGAGTTGAAGTGGGGGGGGGAAATGGATAAAACAGTGTGAAAATTCACAAAAATTGATGTGGATCCCAATTTTTTTTTCTTTCTCTCTCTTATGTCAATTTTTGGTTGCGAGGAACGGGAGGGAGGTTAAAAGAGCCGACATGCTTTCCCCCTGCCGCAGCGTTTGTTTGAGGAAACCTGTCCAACTGGCAGGAGCCCATTCACAAACGTGGGACGTTTTCTCTTTGTTGTGGCCGGCGCAATGATTTCGAGCAACCGGAGCTCACTGGGGATCTTCCTGGGCTGTGGCCGTGAAAGAAAAGGATTCAAGATGAGAGCGAAGAGCAAAGAAAAACACTGAAGCACAGTAAAGTACCAGGAGAACATACAGAACGTCCTCTCAGCCGATCTGAGCCTTCTTCATGTCCGATAAACACCCTGCCGTCTGAGACTCTACGTTTGCTTTTACAGAAGATAAAAAGAAAAAAAAAAAAACAACACAAAAGCATCAAAGAACCAGGACCCTCATGTACTCTAGCCCATGTGTTTTATGTGCTCTTTTATAGTTTTGACCCCACAGCTGTTGGAAAGATGGGACGCAATCGCTCTCCCCGGGTTTTTTTTTTTTTTTTTAAGCGCTGTCTTTTTGCTCAAGAAACTAAATGTTTAATGCGTAAAACTGCAATGATTTAAAGCAGTTTAGGAAACAAGAATTGGATAATGCCCCCGAGCAGTTTGTAGTACTCAATGCTCACAGCAAACACATTAAAACCAGATGCAATCTGTTTTCTTTTGCTAAAATGGCACAAAACTCCCCAGAATCACTTATCCTCTTTACGGATTTACTTTACAGTTTTCTATGTTTGTTTGTTTTTGATCACCAATTTTTATTTATTTATTTATCTATTTATTTATTATTAAAGCAGATGTCAAACGAGTAGATAGAAAAAGCATTCTTCAAACGATGACTTGATTGAAAGCAATCCAAACCAATCGAGTCTCTCATGAAAAAGTGATTGTCTCATAAATCTAATAACTGGATGTGCCATTTGTTACGATAAGTGGCAATGAGAACGATCGCATTAGATAAGTAATCACTGTGTTTTTCTCCTAATGTGGCCACTCTGTGCTCAATTTCTCGTTTTTTTTCCTTATTATTGTTGCACTTCATCTGTTACATTTTAAATTGCACGACTTGAATAAACAAAGGAGAAACGTCACCTTAAAAAAAAACGCACCTTTCGATCTTTCAAATGATTTCCCTTGAGACTGACACACAGCTATGCATTGTTTATTATTAAAGCCCTACTTATTACTACATTTATCTGGATTTGTCTGCTCTGCTGTGACATTATTATCGCTACCTGGACCTCGTACGTCTCTGTTGGACATCCCTGAAACCTCCCGCCCCGCAGCCGGAATGTGGCTCTGATTATTCGACCTCTATCTCAAATGCGAGTAACCGTTGGGAGGAGCAGCATAATGCGAAACAGATTTACTTCAAATCGAACTGGAAAGGACCAAAAGTTTAATGAAGACATTTTGTTTGTCATGATCTAGAAAATCACCTTAAACTCTCACGCTGCAGGCTGCGAAGGCTGCTGTTTAAAACCCCCAACCCCGACTGCAGACGGCAGTCTCTGGAGACGGGAGGCTGTATTAGCCACATGTTGAAGGTCTCCCTTGCTCTCTTTATTTTTTTTTCCCCCGAAGTAATATCTGCGTAGCCTGAGGCGTCACAATTGTTTTACACACAGGATGTATAGAGCTTTCATGCCACCGGTAATGGGATAGTCCAGCTTCATTAAACTTGTGCATTGTCAAAATATTTGCGACTCTTTTGTTAGTGGGCGGATGCTCTAAAGTCTCCTCGGTGGGATTTGATATTTTTAAGTGCAAATATTTCTGGGGAGTTTCCCAACTAAGCCTGATGCAGTTCGGAGGGAGGTTCAACTGTAAAATCACTAACATAGCAGTAGAGTAACTATTTAAAAAAAATAGAAGACAAAACATACATTGTATCAAACTGCGCCTAGGGAAAATAAGGCAAATGGATGATTTGGTCCTTATTTTAGCTAATTATGACAGAAACATAATGCTAACGAGTCTTTCTCAAAATTTAAAATCAAGAAGAGACGATATGTGACATTGAGACCCGGATCTGGGCTAGACTTTACGATATTTTAGAGAAATTAAAGGCCAGCACATACAGTGCTTAAGGAGCATCAGTCAATTCATAAGCATAAAAAAAAGACTCTTAATTTGAAGGGTTCAATAACAGTGGTTTCTGACATTGTTTTTTTTATGTACGAAGCAGATGCTAACGTCTGCGTTGCATGCTAACGCCCAGTGTGTAAGTTTGTCACACATGAAAAATTTGAGCTGCTTCTGTAACCAAGTATTATCAAGTTTAAGATTACTTTATGGATCAGGGAAATTATTTTATCTAAGCAACACACACACACACACACACACACACAAAAGCAACAATAAAAACGGCACAAATATAAATAGAGTGAAAAACGTAAGTAAAAGTAAGTACCAGACAGACATGCCACAGACAGCACAATACAATCATCCAAGTTTCAGAAGGTACCAGTACGAGACAAAAATAGCTACTTGGATAGTTCTAGTAAACGTTCATAAGTTCTGTGAAAGACTCTGGTAAATTCTGCCAAAGTTCAAGAAAGTACCAGCTAGAAAATGCTTCTGCTACCGAAGGACAGATCCTTTCTAAAGTTCCACCAGAATGCTGCCTTCTGTTTGTTCAAGACTAAGAATTTGCATCGGAAAATGATGTCACACTCAGAACTTAACAACGTACTAGATGCTAGTTCGAAAACCAGCAAAATGTGTTCGGTGTGTTCAATATTTCATTGAAACTCACCAAAATATTATAAACTAAAAATGACATCTTCACTATGTGGAACAAAACATACTGAAATAGAAACAAGGTAAAAGGTTCAGTCTGATGCAGATACTTCTAACACTTACAGTACATGCTGGGTGTCCATGTTGGATGCGGGTGTTGTGACTGACCAATAAGTTTCCTCCCTTCCACTCCCTAAAGGACCTGACTTATGACTTTAAGTGGAACGTCCCCAAATAGGTACTCAATCCCAAAAGAAACACCAACTAAATAATACATTAAAAAAGAAATTATTTTCCCAAGTTGGAAAAATAATTACAAATTCTGTCTTGACACAAACCAGAAGATTCATTTTTTGTATGCATCTGTTTGTAAATACGCATCTGTGTTTGCAAAATCATCCCTTAGACACACAAACGCTCCCGAGAACCATTTTCAGTAAACACACTTGGATGTGCAGCCTCAAGTGCAACTCCGCGATAAAAGAAAGGCAGAAGAAACCGTTTGCGTCATCTGAGCTGTACTTCATTTAATACAGGCCAAACTCAGAGCTGTTTCTCTGTTTTAAAGCGTACATTTCCGACAAGAAACTAACAACAGCTGCCTGTTTGGGCTGCAGGGTAGAAGGACCATCTGGCTTTTCTTCAGTGCGCCGTCCAAAAACAAGCATCATCTGAACCTTTCAGCTTATTCCAGAGTCCCACCTAAAAGCAATCGATACTTTATAAAGTTTGTTTCATGCACCAAATGCCTGACTAGGTGCAGGATTTAGAGGTTGGACGAGTCGACGTCGGTTCTGTCCTCGGCGATGACTGATTGTGTTTTACGTAACTACTTGCAATGACATGACAAAACAGATTTTTCCAAGAAGATGACAGATGAAGAACTGGGTGGGGCATGCCAGAGAGTCTGAATTGCATAAGCCATGTGCAATCAATTTACCAAATGGCTACTGGCTAATGTGCCGCATGTTGCATGTCACAGCCTCTTTTACATCCAGCCCACTGATCGGCGTCGCCCTGCATGTTGAAGCTTCTGACCTGGCAGCTTTTCGCTCTCGTAAAAACTCTGCCTGACATCGTCTGGAAAAGTAGTCCAAGCTGCATTCTGAAAATCTGACAGAGTCTACCCCTGTCATCGCTGGCTTGTCGATTCATCAGGCAAAGCCAGAGAGACGCTGCCAGGAGACAGTTGGAGCAGCCTGTTGCACATCGAGGGCGAGCCGGCCTGGAGCAGCAGGTTGGTGCGATGAATTTAACCGTACTCTGAATTAAATTTCAGCAGTATACAATAAATTTAATTTAGAATGTTTCTAATTGCACAATGCAGTAATTTGTCTCCTAGGTGAGGCTGTCCAATATACGATGATATACCGGATTATCATTCAGTACCAGATCACTCCTCCCCTGCACCTCCTCCACACAGCTCCTGCAGACTAGCGGCAGCAGCAATTAGCAAACAACGGATGGGACTTTACATCTGTTGAGCTCTCCGTCAGACTCTCCTAAGAACAGTTGCAAACAACATCATGGAGAAACACTGTTGTGAAGGCAGAACGGAGCTTCTTAAAGAGACAGAGGCCAAATTCAAGGCGTCAAATTGTGCAAGTCAGATTTATTTTTTCTATGTTTGAGATATAGCGCACTTTTATGACAACCGAAGGTAACGTGGTTACTTGATCGTAGTATTTGGTACATATACACTATACCGCCCCTTTAAAAAAAAAAAAAAAAAAAAAACTGGTCCGACCTGTCCCCCTGAGTGGTAGTTGTGCAAATGAGCCCAGATTGAAAACATCTGTATTGTTTGGTAACTCTCAGCCCCGCCGTGTTATCTAACGGACCAACGTGCCAACAAACATCGATCCTTTTTAAAGATACTTAACGTGAGCTGGAGCGTTACATAAAAGTGGTCTCTGATCAGTTCGCTCGGATATGTGCCAGTAACAAGTAAACTCACTCTCTGCCTGTCAAGCCAAAGACCCGTGGAGCTGTCTGCTACAGGACGAGCGTTTGTTCCCGTAGTGTTTGCGCTTTGAAAAAGATTTTGTCCAGACACGGCGAGCCAGGAAAGCTTATTTTATCAAGCTGATGTTTTACATCATTGAAAAGCCACATGTTTATATCGTTTATATAACAGCTCGGTAGACGCTGCACAACGCTCTGTCCCACATGGGTGTAATTTTCTTACCTCATTCGCAACACGTGGTGGAGTCCCGTCAGTGAGTTGAGGAGTAATGAAAATCACAATAACCCAAAGCATATATCCCCATTGACTTATTAAGGCGTACGTTCAAGGATGTTTGTGTTGCACAAACGCTGCGTTATTAAATCAGTTTGAGACGAAGCAAAAGTTTAAAGGGTCCTCGGGGCGCACGTCTGGGAGACCCAGGTTTCACAATTAGCTTTTAAGGACGTCAAAAAGGCTGCTTAGGTCTGCAGTCTTTTCATCCCGAGATGAGATCCCGGTGAATCCCCTTCCAGCAGAGTGGACTCTGTGGGCTGGGGGCCCTGCTGGAAATTAAATTACCCCCCCCCCCCCTCCCCCCAAGAAAAATGGCAGTCATGTAAAAAGCAAAGTAAGAATAACGGCACTCGTTAAGATTGTTAAAGATAGTGTTAATTAAGAGGCACATGCTCTCGTCAGGTTTTTGTCAAACACCAGCTTGTATTACATTGACTCCAACACGCCGAGGGAGTAGTTTGCCCGCATGGTGCGGAAAGGAAAATATAGTTTTCACGGATGTTACTCTAACTTCATGCCTGTCGCACAGGGGCGGCTGTTTGACCTCAGCAAACCTCAGAGACCCTGAAACACATGCACTGTGTAATGAATGTGCAGTCATGCTTCATCGTGTTCGCGCTGTTTCTGTAATTGAATTGTCGAAACCGATTTGAGAGTTTTTATCTGAAATTAACAGCTGCTGGGGAACTGGAAGAAACGCTTTTGTTGTGGGTCCAGCGTTATTAGAGGTCAAGTAGCCAACGCGGATCCGTTGCCTTGAAATTTGGCTCAGACCTCCAGAGTGCCCAGATGGTGTTTGAGCTTAGACTGAAAGTTTTATATGAAACTTGTGTAATCAAAGTTTTCTGGGATTAACTTTGAAATGTTCCTAAAAAAATATATATATTTTTGGCAATACTGAACTCGCCTCGACGGACTCTGTTATCTAATCAGGGGGTTGCCAAAAGCCATTCGTTGCACTGCATATTTGCAGATCAAAAAGGATGTGAGAGTTTGTGTCATTTACGCTTCACTACAATTTTATCCAGAGACAATTATGAACAAAATCTCTACTTCAAAATCCAATGATACTTTGTGTCACATAAAATAAAATAAGGGATATATAAGAAAGTTTGTAGCAACATGTGAGCCGGTCCAAGGATCCATTTGGAGTGTAAGAGTCAGTTTTGTCCTGTTTGTCTCCCAGCCTCCCAAGATTTGTCAAGGGTGTACCCTCTTCTCCAACCACGTCACCACAATTGATATTAGTCTGATAGATATAAAACTTTTGCAGTCCACAGATGGAAGTGGCCCCTGTAAGCATGTCACGCCACACATCGCCCTATAAATTGTTTGACATTAGTTTCCATTTTCAGCCACTTTTTGTAACAGTTTTGATACATAGTTTATGGCTGCTGTTTATGTTCTGCTGTTTTGGGTGGTGATAAACATCCCGACTTGTGTACCGCAGCACACATATGGCCCCAATCAACACGAGAAGACCAGCAGCGTGGCGTCTTTGTGCAGGTTGAGGTCTATTTTGCGTCTGCTCGACTCAACAAAACTAATGTTGCTTTACTGCAGCGCTACGTAATCCTACTGCAACAATAATGAAACGAGCAAAGTCAAAGTGTGTGGTTACATTCATGTAAGTAAAAGAGAAAGACTACGTCACAATGAAGCTAACTTTGCAACTCTTCTGCTACTGCTTCTAATAATTACTTAGATTTTCTATGAAGCAACAGTGACTGAAGCAGGGGTATAAATGATCATTTCACTTTGACGAAATCCCGATTTATCAATTTAGTTTTTTCCCCTGCTAATTAAGGTCACAAGGCAGGGTTAATGTATACCTCTGAGTTTGCAACAGAGGACATCACTGACCCAAATTTACATGTGAATGTAAGTGGGAGACGGCGTGCACCTATACTTAAATCAACTTCCAATCTTCTCATAAGATTGGAGGATTGATATGAGCAAGTATGGTGAATGCTTCCACGAAATCTTTATAATACGAAGGCTGCAAGTTGAGTCATCGTCATGACATCGTCATCGTCATGACATCGTCATCGTCATGACATCGTCATCGTCATGCATCGTCATGCATTTAGTGCAAAGTCATTTTTCTCCATCCTTATTGATCTTATCTGCATCAGATTTTGCACATTTCTCAGATCAGACAGATTCTGCTTTGTTTGCACCATGGTCTCCTGCTGCTGCTGCTGCTATTTTGCTTTGTTTATTATCACTGTAACACACATATCCCGCAATTTTGCATTACCCTTGCAGCTATAATTTGTCATGGGGTTTGCGACTACCTCCCAAGGTGGATCAGGGGAGTAATACTGGTGGGTCGACTTTAACTGCAAGGCATGAAGGACATGTGTAGATCACAAAATTTTACAATAATCTGAAATGCAATATAGGACCTAAGTCAACACTGAACTCCTCTTTCTACCAAAGCGGATGCCTCTAACAGTCACGATCTTTTGTCTACCATTTGCTCGATTCACTGAGGTATAACTTAGCTAACCCCAGTTACTTATGTTATATTATTACAAAAAATGTTGCACTGACAAGTGATACCTAGCCATAGTTCTTAGCCTGCCCTGACATTGTTAGAGAGTAAATGCATTAATCTAAATAAAACCCAGGATAAAGGTAAAGGCAAATATTTGACATTCTTACAGCTTTTTTTATTATTATTATTAAAAACAGTCCAGTTATTTGGTTTCCAGTTCCTTCAGACATGAGTCCAACAGATTGTCAGGAAGAGTCAAGTTGTTTTTAAAGCAAATGAAGTGAAGAAGAACTAGATTCATGAGTTGATTCTATTCATCTATTTAGCAATGAGTGATTCAAGCTGTACATAACTTTAAAACAAAAACAAAAAAAAAACACCTGAAAATGTTTTTAATTGTGTCATAGTCTTCTGCTTGTGTTCAGAAGTCAGGAAGAATCACAAACCGAATGAGTGATCCCCTCAACTTCTGGCCAGGAACCATTAGCGCTCTCATTTACCGTCATTATGGAAGAGTCATTATGGGATGCTGTAACCACATCAAGGCAGTATATCTGTTTGAACAGATTTCAGTTTTTATGTCCAGATAAATGCAATTTGATAGTATTTAAGCCTTCGTGTCTGAGGCCAATTTGCAGTTTATCTCTGTATTTAGCCTCTTGTTTTTTTTTTCTTTCTTTCTTTTATTCTATTACAGTAATTGCAGGAAAGTAAGTCAACACTGTCTGTAAGTCACTGCAAGGGGAAGGAAATGCCAAATAAGTGTCTCCAGCAGAAAGAGTCTGTGCTTCTCAGGCGTCCTACGGATACGGTGGCCAAAATGTCTTAAACGATGGCATGCAGGAAACAGATCCCTCACGTTTTTGGATCCATATGTTTCTCTTTTGCGCTTTCTAACATCTCTGATGTAAATAAAAAAAAAAAAAAGGCTAGAAGTACTGTATCTGGCGAAACCTCTAATGTACCCAGATGTTTTCTTCCCACATTTGTTGATCAGCACTTCCAAGAGATGAGAACATGGATATCTGAGCATTCTCTATTTAATGCGTCATTTCCACCGAAGTGTACAAAATGGGTCGGTCCAGTTCTGTACACTGTTCTGTCAGATTCCGTTGTAAAAGAGCCTCACACACAACCAACCTCTACCCATACTTGTAACTCTGTAGGACAATGATACGGTAGGGTTGTATCAGACAACAGAGTCCATTGATCGCTGTTCTGGTAAAGTATGACTAAAAAAAATAAATAAAATAAAAACAAAAGAGCTGCCTTTGACGTGAGAAAAATTGTATATGCATTTTTCACTGACAGACTGAGCAGCAAAAGCCAGAAATGTTCCAGCCTGGCCTTCTGTGAGAAGTTTTCTTAACCCATAAACGCCACAATTTACTCCAGCCCTCAACAATGTCTGGCTGGCTGCCTTGTGGCCATTCTTACCATTGCTGTATTTATTTCCTGTGAGATGCTTGTCGTAATAATTCTGTC
>NW_015113438.1:90484-92050 GCF_001443285.1 Poecilia latipinna | reverse complement strand
TCCAGCCCTCAACAATGTCTGGCTGGCTGCCTTGTGGCCATTCTTACCATTGCTGTATTTATTTCCTGTGAGATGCTTGTCGTAATAATTCTGTCATCCCCGGGGGTCTGCACCACCCAGACAGCAGCCACTTCTGTTTCTCTCACCCCTGGACCCCCATATGCTTTACCACCTGGAGACAGTGACAGGCAGCCTCCCTCTCTGTTGCTGACTCACCTCACCATATATCTTGTCTCCTACTGATTTATTCTTTTTTTTTCTGCTTTCCTAATTTGTTGCAACGCTTTTCTCCCTCACTCTGTTTTCTTTACTGATTTTCATATGTAAAATTTCATTTTTTTTTTTTTTTTTAGCTGGCAACATTAAATATTTAAGTGTCAAAGTCAAAGTGCAGATTCAACACATTTCTTGGAGTACACTTTAATTCGCAGGAAATTAAAAGAGAAGTCTGGGATCCAATGATTAAGATTCCACATGGAACCACGAGCAGATCCAAATATTTTAAAATGGTACTTCACATTTTTTAAATGTACTTCTCAGGTGTCTACAGTGGAAAAAGCTCAGTTTGGCGTATCAGGATAAGAACATACCTGCTGCGGTAAGTAAAGAGTCCACCTGTGACACCATTTTCTCCATATTCACCACCCACTTTTCCATCTTTTGCTTAATCTAGTTTAAGGTGAATTCATCCAGTCAGAGGGTGAGAGCCACGTCTGGAACATGTCACCGGTCCAGGTCGGGACCGAGACTGAGACAAGCAACCGAGCACGCAGACGCTCACGCAGTTCAGAGTCAAGAAAAGGTCAGTTACATGTTGTTTCTTTGGAAGACTCACAGCAAAGGGACGGCAGACTAATTCCCTAAAAGGCAGTCTACCCAGCAAGTTTCTTACACTGAATACCATATCTCTGAGTCAAAATGCTTACTATTCATCAGTGATTTTTTTTTTTTTTAATTACGTCTTCAAGAAACCAACCATTTGAAGCACAATACAGCGAAGTAGCTTTTTAGTTTTAAGTGATGTGCTGTTATACACCTTCATTGATGGTCTTCCTGATCCCTTCAGACAAAACCAAATTCTCAGAAAGGCAACAAAATTAATAAGATATTTTATAGAATAAGCTTTATGACCTAATTTTTGTAGGCGATTGGTTTCAGAGTGAGGTTATTCAAAAAGGAGCATAAAATCAGGTGAGGATAATGGGAAAGGAATATAGAGGGGATTTATAAGGACCGGAGAGGACTCCGCCCAGAAGGAGTCTTACCTGGCTCAAAACAGAGGACCGCCTCGCTGTAAATGAACGCCTCTGTCCCGAGGCAGCCGAGCACATCTGGTTGGGGTGCTTTAAAAAAAAAATAAATAAAAAAATAGAGAACCTGTTAAATCCATTATCACTGGAGAGCAGCAGCTTAAATTATAGCCGCAGAAAGCAGGAAAAAAAACAACCGCGACGGTGATAACCTGCGAGAAAAATGCCACTTTCTCGCGCTGACACAGTACTGTGGGTTCACAGGGTGAGAGACTGACCAACACTGGTAAAACACTATCGGTGAGACGAAGCTGCG
>NW_015113438.1:70295-87360 GCF_001443285.1 Poecilia latipinna | reverse complement strand
AAAGCAGGAAAAAAAACAACCGCGACGGTGATAACCTGCGAGAAAAATGCCACTTTCTCGCGCTGACACAGTACTGTGGGTTCACAGGGTGAGAGACTGACCAACACTGGTAAAACACTATCGGTGAGACGAAGCTGCGGCGTGATTCAGAACGTAACGCGATCCTAATGTTACGAGGCATGAGGGGAAAGCGGGCAGAGATCCTACGAGGCCAGGCCTTGTAGAAGGAAAGTGTTCAATGTGAGACTGCATCAACGTCAGTGAGAGCCACACACCGAACTTCTCTCCGTCCAAGAAAACAAATCTAGGTGTGTTTTGTTAGCCTGGGATTAAATTAGAGGAAGGAAAGTGTGTATTCACTTCAAGGTCCCTCCTTGGGGACGTGCTCTTCAGAAGAGAAATCGTGGGGCCTTTGGAGAGGCCAGCGCAGAGGCCGCACTCTTGAGGGGGCCCTTTGGTTTTTGAAGGATGGAGTGATGACAGCGGGACGTTTGTTTGTGTATAAAATGGAGACAAAAACGAAGCAGCTCTGAACACGTCGGCCCCTCTGCGCGTTGTCTCTTCTTAAAGAAACGTGCTCTGACCCGGCAACGGCAACCACAACGTCGCAAAGGTTCTGGGGGCGCTGAAAGCCGTGTGCAAAAAATGTAATATCCTGCATTGAGCCTATTGTTTGTTTTCTTAAATATGTTCGCTTCTCCTTCCGTATTGACAGAATTACATGTTATACCTCTTTGAGCCCAATTTAGACATTTCTACACCTAAACTTTCCAGTTCTTTGTCATTAGTTTAATCTGCTTGTCACATTCTTTAACGTCCTAGCAACAGGAATCATGCTTCGTCAATGTTTTATACCTCAGATTATCTTAAGATCATGTACTAATTCATGGGAGGTGAATAGAAAGTCGCACCAAACTTTTCAGATTTTCATTTAGCTTATCAAAATCCCATTGAAATATACTGAAGTTGCTGGTTGTAATATGACGAGACATAGAGGTCTAAGGACTAGGAATATGTTTGCAAAACACTGCGTTTTATTTTATTTTTATTTTTTTACTCGTTTTCAATTTGGTCGTATTTTTTCCTGCCTCTCTTTTGTGTTTTCATTCGGATAAAAGGGGACTACAGGAGAGCGCTCACGTTGTAGACGCTGAGTTCTGTTATGGCAGAATGCGGTGCAGCTTTGCACGAGCGGGTCAACCAGACTTGAATAAACAAAACGCATGCAAAAGTTATTGCAATCAGGAGAAAAATGGAAACAGATTCCTACTCGGTTAGGCTTGAATGTCCAAGAGTAATGGCGTTACAAGTCAGTTGAGAAATGGTGAAAGTACAGTTATTAAGTCTCGCCTCGCTGATTTGTTTTGTTTTTTTGGGCGTTGGATTCCTTTGCATCTGGTTTGGCAACACAAAGGAGGCGGTGGGACATCATGTCCTCGGGTTTTTATTTGAATTGGGTACGTTTCTATTAGTATCCACAACAGAAGAAAAGAAGACCTTGTGACAAAACTGACTGACGCAGTTAAAAAAAAAGTGTCTCCACAACTAAAATGAGTCATGCACCATCATTGGCTTAAAAAGCTACTCAGTGAGGAAGAAATATTCTTCCAAAAGCTACACATAAAGTTAGATTACAGTTTAATACCTGATTATTTTGTTTTATTTTTTAAGTCCTGTTAAGTGTTCCACAATAGTGATCATTATTTTGATTTGGCGGGAAAAAAAAAATAAAATAAAAATGGATGTCTGAAATTAAATTAAATCTTGGAATCTTGATCCCAGTTTCTAGTAAATGCAGACTTCATTGCAGCTGTTAACACTTTAACCGTGACCCATATCATTAAGTCATTTTCTCACTAAACGATGACGATTCCATCGATTACTTATTAGTTTCCTTGTAGCTGAGCAAATTTTGTGTCTCTCCTGGTAAACTGTCACCAGGCCAGTACTCAGGACGCCACCCAAGCTGAATCCCAGAGCCATAAATACATTAACACTTAGTCCAGTTGGCACCTGTTAAATCATCTTGTCAAACCTTGCAGTGTCAGCCCCGTGACACACCGTCTTGACCACGTATGCACACCATTTGTTGACATGATTTTTGTCACGGTGCTGTATCTGTCATGCTCTGACAAGGTTGGAATTGTGTGACCCAGAGGCTTTTGGCTGAAAGGTTGGGAGGCACAGTGCAATGAAAAAGTCACAGAACCTAAAGGACTTTATTAATGAAAAGCACTTGAGGCATCTGTCAGTCATCCCTTTCGTGCTTCCTGGGGTCACACAACCAGTGACACTTTTCGGCCTCGGCCCTTAGTAACAGCTTGTGTTGCCGTGTTGACAGCAGGGTCACCTGTGCGCTGGGGGTGTTGACCAGGTTCGAGAGACAGCTGCAGGGCTCTATTTTAGCTTGTTATTAAATAGGATGACCTAACATAGTCATGGGAACACAGGCTGCCTCTGCAGCTGAATGTTCTTCCCTGCCTGCAACATGATGTCAGATACAATTCCTTGGTAACACACTCACATAGGTGGGTAGAGTACCCAAAGATTTGACTCAAGTAAGAGTTGGACTGCTGCTAAAGTAATAGCATTCATCCAAAAAGAATGACTCAAATAAGAGCAAAACTCCTGTTCAACTCACTAGAACATCTGACTTAATATTTAAAGGCTATGTTAGACAAAAAGTATGAAGTTACATGCAAAGTTTGGTATTTTAAAGACAAGTGCAAGAACAAACTTTAGCCAAAAGAAATCTATGAATGAAGTGTGGAGGTGGAGAAAGGGGAATCTGTTTGATAAATACGGATAATACATGAAATTGCGAGAAGCCCATCGAGCCTGTTTAATTTAATCTCACTTTCTAATCCAGGCGTTAAGACAAATTTTCATCTCTAACAGTGCAAAGCTGAAAGGGGCTGCAAGTGCTGTCGCAATGAAAGGTAGTCAGCATAAGATAGCTGAATAAAAATGAACAACAAGGTTTTGCAACAAAGGTTTTTTGGGGTGCAAACACTTCTGCATGGATCACATTTAAAGCCTGATAGTACAGTAGATATTTAGTGAACGACAAGCATAAAGTTCCCCCGGGGCGTCCCAGCTTGCTTCCAGAGTTTTCCTTCCTGGGCCGATCTTGTGACTGACCAGCGGTCCATGATGTTCCCCACCAATTGCTTGATGACAGCTGGGAAACACTCCAGCCTCCACCCCTCACAGCCCCAAGACAAACCAGGCCTGTAAAAACGGTTTAAGTGTTGCAGATTAATTTATGGTCAACGCACTCATTAACTGGGATGCTAATGGGGAACAGCACACATAGAGACCTTTACACGGCGTTCACAATCTAGCTGTTATAGCTCCCAATAGGTCATCACATCCTAAATCCTACTGAAACGTAGGATGTGACACGCTGGCCTGTTATGGCGTCAAAAAGGTTTTAAGGTGGAAGGGACAACAAAACACTTCCCACAGCACTTTCAGAAATTCTTTGCAGGATGTTTTTCAACAGGTGTCGCTTATCCTCCTTGTCCTTGTAAGCTGTCCACCTGTGATGGGAGGCCGCCCTATTTCTCTCCCCTCCACGGCTCGTTTGTGTGGGAGTCAGCGTAGTCAAGCCAGAGGCTGCATTTGTTTCACACTAATCCCCCTCATGAGAGGCAGAAAGCTCTTATATCAGAAGCAGGCTTTGATCCCCATCGGATGAAGACAAAAAAAAAAAAAAAAAACACTTAAGCTACTTATGCACCCTACTTTTTCTTCCACTACCTTCTTCGTCTCTGTCCTCGTCTCTGACCTCTCTTGCTGCAGAGATGCGCCGTGTTAGAGGAAAGGGTCAGTGAGGTTGTTGCGGGCCAGTAGCCCAGACTGGTTAGCGTGCTGCAGATGTCAAAATAGCTCGATTTATCAACCCTGAGTGGTACAGATATTGGCGGGTTGAGTGTTTACATATAGAGACCAAAACAAAACAAAACAAAAAAATCTCTTCCAAAAAACTGCATGTGTTTGTGTGCAAATGAGTCACACACCAAATAAAAACACAGCTGCGGCGAAGCTAGGATTCAATCTTCCACGCTCTGGATTAAGCAGGTGTTTTCATTCCTGTTTGCAGAGATAAGCATCACACAAGTGCTCTGTTTATGACTATAAATGTGCAACCAGACTACACAGTGGCAGTGCAGAGTCCATGTCATCATTCACCTTGTTTGCATCTACAGCAGAGAGAGCGTGGCCATCATAATTAACGCGGCCACGTGACCAGAGCCAGACGCCCGCCGACAAGGAAACGATTGTGAGTCTGTTGATGTGTTTGTTTTCAAACTGAGATGACAAGACGGACCTTTGCAGTGACCCTGCAATGAGAAAGCAGTCGACACGGACAGGCCTGAACACTTCAGTCGGACTCCAGGTGTCCAAAGCCCCGCTGCATGCAGAACTGTGTACACGCAACAATGCACATCCTCTGAGGGCTGTAATTAGGCCTGCTCTTTATTTGTGTTTTGAAATCATTCAGAATTCACAGAAAAGTGTCACTCGGGCACCAAATGTCTTTTGCGATCTGACTTTTTCACAGAGATGCGTGCACGCCGACTCGCACTGGAAGGTTAAGGAGTACAGCTGCAGCAGCCAGATCCCCCTCCTCTGTCACTCTTGGTAATCAGTCTGTCAGGACGGTAATTAACCTACAGAGTAAAGTAAGCAAGACTACTGAACTGCCCCGCTCCATCTAGCATTCCTCCTACTCCCCCTTCGTTCGGCGGCTCGTCCAGATTGCCCGTTTGTTCGCTGTTGGAGGCTCTGGCGTTCAGAGGGAGCACTTGCAAAAAAAAAAAGCTCCACACCTGGAAGAAAAGAAAGTGTAACACGAGCCGCATGGCTCAGGTAGCTCCGGTCACTGCTGGCTTCACAAAGAGCCTCATTCTGTAGCAATTAGCGCTTCAGCTGAGCTAGCATCGAAGTAATGACATTACGGACGCTGACGTCCGAGAGCACAGCAAAAACAAATCCTGTAAGAGGTGACGAGAGAAAGTTAGTCAATGCAGTGTCCCTCATGACCAGTGTTTTGCAAATGCCTTCAAACCGTTTGAACTTTTAAAAAAAAAACTTTTAAAAATAATGATTCAGCTACTGTTACTCTGGTACCCTCAAATAAAAATCAGAGCAGTCATCTGCCTTCATTCAAACTAACTTTGCTCATCACTGTAAACTATAAACACACTATAGCCATAGGGGATCATGGTAGAGGTGGAAACATCCTGATGCTGGTCAGAGTTGACAGGATGGAGCTATGAAGAAGAAACACAATTAGAGGTTGGTCAAGGGTCACCTCTCAGTAGGGTAATGACCCTGACCAACAGTGGGACTTAGATAAAAAAAAAAAAAAATGTTGTGTCAGGATGTTCCAGACCTGAATCCAATTGAGAAAAAAAAAAAAGATAATTATGATATTCTCCATGTAATCTGAATGCGTTGGAGTTGTGTTCTGCAAAGCTGGCAGAGGTCAAATCAATCAATCAATCAATCAATCAATCAATCAATCAATCAATCAAGTTTATTTTTCAGCAACCAGGCAAACACCATACAATTAACAACTGAGGAAACCAGTAGCAAACATCAATCAGTGTGTCAGCTGTTTTACAGTTTATCAAAGTAATAGTACCTTTCAATTGTTCACAATCGTAAAGATTAAGAAAACTTTTTTTTTTTTTTTTGACTGAGACTAAGCTGATGTATAAAATTTTACCTATGGAGAATTTCATCAGTCAACAGGATAGCTACACTGAGTCGGTCCCCCTACTATTGCTTTGAAATTGAGAGCCTTCAGACAGATTTTATGAGTAGCGCCTTAGTTGATGCCCGTCTTGCCTTCCCTGCCTTCAGCCGTATCCTTTGTAAACTCACAGCTGAGCAGGATACCACTATCTGCACTTGTAATTCATAAACAACCAGAGGCAGCTCATGTTATAACAGATAGAAATGTGGAAAAGTTTTTGTTTATAAAAGCTTTTGCAAAGCACTGTGTGCAACTTGGGGTTTAGGGTTACATGTAAATAAAATACAGCTTAATCTTTGTTGTTGTAGAAATCTATGTTTAATACTAGATTTGCAAGGATTCAAAAAAGGAACAAAAATGCAAAAACAACAGAGAAAATATCTATATTTCCTTGCAACACCTTACTTATAAGTATTATAAGTATTATATTATTAAGTATTATAACACTTATATATAAGTGTTTTGCATGTGACAATGGGGAGACATTTCTACTCTGGAGCTGATTCCCATTTTACCCCATTTGCTTTATTCCAAGTCTGATCTTTTTGCCCTTTCATGCGAGGTGATTGGACATCATAATTGTTTCTGTTGAGTGGAAAGGTCAATTTTAAAAAGCTAGATTTATCAGGGGAATAATTGGAGTAATTAAATTAGTCCTAAATATTACATTTGGTGTTACACGAATTACAAGTGAGTCACTGGTCTTTACTTTAAGAACACGTGTTATTATGTATATTTGTCTAATTGGTTTATTCTTGGCAATTCTTTTCCATTTTATGTTATGGTAGAGTTTTGTTCTTCCTTAATCATATATAATAACATACACTGACATCTTCTGTATGCTTGATAACTGTTTGTAAGACAAACACGACCATTTTTGCATCACATCTTTTCAAGTACAAGAACCAACCTAGAAGTGATGAACGTATTATAATGTATTCCAATGGGACGTAGAATGAGAGGATTACTCTGGAAATCAGACTCCATATTTGACTGAGATTTTTCACTTTTGAATAGCGCACAAGAGCAAAATTGCACCCTGTTCTCTTTCTGTCCAGAAATTTCGACAAAAGGAGTTTCCAGGAGCTGAAAAAACATTTTTTTACGATCTACTGAAAGTTTCAGTCATCTTAACCAATGAAATACAGAAGGTTCTTTGTGCAAACTGTAAACTTTTTTGCCCAGTTTTGAAGAAAGTCTGTTATATCTTGGCCCTAACACAAGGTTACTAGAATTGGCATCTTAATTGGAGACAACATGGTTGCCTTATTGAAAGATCAGTCTCCTCCACCATCCTGTTCTGGACTTTCTATAGATGTCTTTTTTTTTAAGTAAGCAGGAACATAAATGCATATCACATTTTGGCTGCCTCACCGATGCACATCCTGAGAAAGTTAGTTGTTGGCTCGAGTTGGAGGCCTGCCTCCCCCAGCTGATATTGCCACCATAAATACCAAAGTACACCTCACTTAAAACTGTTTCCATCTCACTGCTTACAGCACCATTAGACAAAAAACTAAAATTATAAGGCAGGGAATCAACATTCCCAGATATCCCCTCTTACCCGCCAGCAGCCGGTGCCAAGTACTGTTTCATTCTCTGAAGCTGGCAGTCCCAAGTTGAACTGGTCTGGCACTGACCCGAACTTGAAGATTTGAACTCCAGGGACTCGCCTTCCAGCTCTGCATCTGTATCTGGACATTCCCGACTGGAAGGAGAACCTGGACAACACTCAAAACTTGTAAAAGTATAATGTCACCAGTCTGACATTGGCATGGCACAATATTTCTCAAGAGTAACTGGAAAGTGTTTATTTCTGGGGGAAGGGATGTCTTGGTTTACCTGAAACCTCTGCCACTGGAGCGCAGAAAAACTGAGGAAAATGATCGGAAAGATGGACGCTTTGGGAGGCCAACAAACCCAAAATCCTAAAATACACTGAGCTGTCAGCTGATACTTGTCAACGTGGCTGGAAATGAAAGGCTTGCCCAGCAGAAGTTGGCTGCAGACACCTTGTGGGTGAGGTCAACTACAAGGCTGCTTGAAGACATGAGAATTCGAGCTCGAAGCCAAGTCATCAAAGGCGGCTGAGTCAGCGAGTCAGCTTAATGGGTCAAAGAGAAGGGAGTATAAAAGACCTGGAGAGCGTCACTGACTCAGGAGGGTTAAATCAGAGGGAATCCTGTGCAAAGTGCAGCAATGAACTCTCTGGTGGGTTCACCCACTGACGCAGATGCAGTGGGTCGTGGATTTCCCTCATTTCGCACACTAGAAGCCGGGATCTGAGATAGGTCTTTTAAAGGAAAAACTTGTTACACCGAGTCCAAACACTGATCGTAAAAACGCTCTCACCCAACAGTTTCCACCATGTCCGTCAGATTCTGTAATTATTAGAACTGTATCGACCTGGGAGCAAAACTGGTGTGGTTGCAGTTCAGACGGGGTAAGAATTAAAAATGCTGGCAACTATGTATTTTTTGTTTTATTGCTGCTATAATAATAAGTTCTATTTTAATACTTGGTCAGCTGTGTATGTGCAGGAGTCAGCTACGATGACAGAAATCTACAGGTTCTTTTATAAGCCAGAATAGACGAGCAGAGCAACCTTTTGAGCAACATCCTGTGACGACGGTTTCTTTGACAATGAACAATCAAGATCTAGCAGCTCCTGTAGTTTTAATGCAGTTCTTGTTGTTTAGGTTCCTTACTTCACACCTACTCTCCAACTCGGCTCTGCGACCCCAAACCTCACAGATTTATCCATGAAGCCCCTTCGTTTCCTAAAGGAGAGGCTGTGTCTTGGCGTCAGCTTGGAAGCATTTAGAAGACGGACTTTCCCAATCAGCACTGCTGATTTTAAGCTTCTGGACTCTTTAAATTATACTTCTCAAAGATGCATTTCCTTCAGGACTATGTTACAGATGATTTTAGCCGACGGCTAATTGAAACTGTGGAGCATGTAGCTTGTGAAGAGCTGAACAGAGTGACGTCAGAGCAGAAGACCAACGTAGAGGGGACGTTGGTCTTACATTCATGTGGTGGATGCGTACATAACTTCAAATCAATGTGTCTCTTTGTGTGCTGGAAATGTCAACAGGAGACTGTAAAACACATTCTTATCTGCTTTGAAAAAAAAAAAAGTAATGATAAGGGTTCTGGTTACTTCTTGTTCCCTGATAATTTGTCTTGGCTTCAACAAGACGCAATAAATGCATGCAAGCTTTAGTTTTACAGTCCAACCTTTTATTCCTCTACTTTGATGATGTGTGAACAAAACATTTAGCTAGAATTTTTTTTTTTTCCTGGTTGTTAGTGAGTTCTCACAAAGTGAAACTGGTTGTAATTTTATACAGTCTGTCACACCATCTGCACACCCAAAGAGTCCAGAGACGGTGTCCTCGCTTGGAACATCGAAGCCTGTAACCCGTTTACAGCGGAGGCCCGGATCGAACAGCAAAGGCGATCAATAAGAACTGCCGGACGATTGTCCTTGAGACAGCAGTTAGACATTGTTCAGACTGCAGGAAAACCTAATTATTCTCTGAAATTGAATTTGTAGAAGAGAGTGTCAGCACTTTGTTTCTTTTTTTTAAGTATTTGTTTGCACAGACATCAATGCAGATTAAAAACAAAAGAAAAGCCAATATCCAATGCACTTCTTTCACAGATCCTTCCATTCTTCAGTCACTCTGCAGCCAAACACAAAGAATGTTGAGAATGATGAAATTTGCAAGGCAAACATTTCATTCTGACGTGAATATTTATGGGTTTTGTGATATAGTTGACCCGACTAGAGTGATTTCTCTACTTTTCTGCACTTTAATTTGTGTTTGCTTGTCATTCCACACCAAAAGTTACAAGTAGATTTTAGACGTGTGTTTGTTTTGTTCTAATTCAAGTCAGTTTTTTTTTAGACAGACGTTCCAGTCCTGGCATCAAACTACAGGAGACGTGTGATTGGTGGGCCAAAAATGGACAGCCAAATTCAAACCAGGGATCCTGAGATTGCACGGTCATTCTAAACCCCACATTCATCCCGGCCGTGTTTTTCTGATGTGCATATAAACAGAACTCTGTATATTTCAATTTGACCCAAGGAATTTTTCCCACCAGCTTAAAAATGGACACTGGCACGAAAATCCCACATTCCTGATTTCATAAGAGTGAAATGTTTCTGTGACCGAAAGAAAAACTTGTTGACTTCCTCTCCAGGTTCTAGATTTGTCTTTATAAATAATATCTTTTCTCAAACATTGACAAACTTTTTTAAAATTTTTTTATTGCTTTTGGCAGTTGGGGCTGCTTTACTTCTTTCCATCCAACAAGCTGAGGAGGTGGCTTAGCAGATGTCACATGTGTACTTGAGAAAAGCCTCGACATGACTTAGTGAGTTTTTCTCTTTTTCTTTTTTCCAGAGGACCTTCCAGTAACTGCATCCAGTCAAGTGCTTCCCTCTCTTTGTTGGGCTTCGCCATGGAAACTGATTAAACATCTCAAAACCCGACTTCTCTTGTTTGATTTCAAACGCTCTGAAATCAGAGAGCGGGAGCGCGGAGCCATGCAGGAAGTTCACATAAAAGTTTGAAAGAGAAAAGCAACAAGGAAGATTCCTTGATAAACACTCCCATTCATTCAGTTCTAAGCATGTGTGTGTGTGTGCGTGTGTGTTTATGCAGGCAGTGTTGGGTTGTGTTTAGGTTCACTGGCTGTTCAGGATCTCCCCCCCATACTTCCCCATCTCTGTTTATAAACTGTTTGCTGTATTGGCGTGTGCAGAATATTGGAGGGCGTCTCGGACTGTCTGAGCTGATTCCTGCTGACCCGGGTTTTACTGCTTACACTCCGCACATCGTCAGCCAGGCCTGCAGAGACAAAGGGCTTATCTCAAATCCGCTTTGACACTCTGAAGAATTCCCAAATAAATTACAGTAAACTTCCTTGACAGCAGATATCGGCAAGAAAAAAAAAATTGTAATAAATTCTAAGTGGACATAATTAAATTCATGGACAAATATTTCTCAAGCGAAGCAGTAAGAAAACGTGTGGAATGACAAGCAAACATTAATTAAAATGTCTCAGAAAAGCAGAGGAGTCATTCTATTCCGATCTATCTTCCAACTGTATCGCATAACTCGAAAATATGGACGTCAGAATGAAATGTTTGCTAAAATTAATCATTCTCAACATTCTCCGAGTAGCTAAGATAACGGATGGAGTCAAAAGCAGGACGACCTCGGAAGAAAAGAATATGCAAAGTCACGACTACAACCCCCCCAAGCATTAAGAAGCAACATAAAGTCAAACAGAGCTAAATCCAGATGTAAATCTGATGCAGGATTTGAAAATGTGTTGTTCATAAAGTATCGCCGTCCAATCTCGATAAGATTGAGATACTTCACAAAGAAAAATTTGCAAAATTTCAGACTTGAGATGTACGGCATTGTTAGGAAAAAAACAAAAGTCTTGATCCAGAGTGTTAATGTAAATCCATGGCATACAATTCAGTTTTCATCACATCCAGTGTATCATGATCCTTCCCCTTCACAACTATGTTATATTTTGTGTTAAAACATAGCATTAAATTGTAATACTCACCAGGGTTGTAGCTTAACACTTTTGCAAGACACTGTACATTTGATGCAGAGGTAAAAGAAGAAACTGTCCTTACCGACTCCAAATAGTAACAAATTAACTGAAAGAATTGGTATAAAAATGGCCCAGAGGCCATATTTTATAATATTTAAGTTCCCTGAAATGACATTAGGCTAAAAAGCAAGAAAAATACGAGCAGAGTCTTCATGGATGCCCAAAAATGAGCTTAATCTGTTAAGGACTTGTAAGCTTTAATGTAATCGTTGTGTTTTTCCTTTTTCTTTTTCTTTTTTTTTTCTTTTTTTTTTTTTTTCTTTTTCAGCAACAAGTATCTGGAAATTCAAAATCACATTCAAGTTCAGACAAATCAGCTTTTCTGGCAGCAGCCTACAGAAACACTCCCTTTAGTGTGAATCTTTTTTTTTTAAGATAATCTCACTTGCTCATCCCTGAGGTGGTCTGCATAATGTAAACTTCCTCATCTGAACACAGTCTGTGTGCCAAGCCGCTGCTGCTGCTGCTGCTGCACCGAATATATTACTAAACCTACTTTTTCTTGTTGTTTGTTTCATGGTGGCACTGAACAGCTTGTAAAACTTTTAGTTCTTCTTTTACTAAAGCATACAAAATGTAAATACTTGCAATGATGGTAACTTGTGTTCCAGTGAAGGATAAAGTTGAGCGTCAGCTTTGCTCAGGTAATTAGTTGGAAAGTGTGAAACTGCCATTTCCTTTTGGCAGGGACGGCCCCACTGATAACAGTGGAGTGACATTTTGGCATACAAACGAGACCGCTTCTTCTTATTATTCTTCAGCGAGCTAACAGAGCAACGTGCCCCGCCCCCCCAACCCAACGTCCCCCTCCGGCTCTGCTAAAGTGTTTACATGCGTGTTTCTTTTGGGAGTGCTGGCATACACACAAAAACATTTTCGTATTCCTCCCCCACATAAACCAGACCTCATGTGTTGAACATGGTAATGGAAAACCTGGAGGGCGACGCTACCGTACGACAACACACGGATGTGTTCACATGCCGGCTGCTTGCGTAACTTGACGGGTCAAAGTGTTGACTTTGACGTTTTGTTTGTGATTGAAATAATAGTCGTGTTATCCCTAGAAACATATTTTTATTATCTTCTAATTTGCCAGTGACGCGATTAGGAACGTCACTTTGCCCACGAGTTGAAAAGGAATAATGAAAGGGCTGCTTGAAGTAGTTTTCTGATTTTTTTCTTCTTTTTTTTTTCAGATTGAGTGAGGGATTACGGGAAAAATGAGGCGGACACACGCACATAACTGTTGACACACAATCAGCATGTTCTAATAATTAGGAGTCATCATGAATGTTGGTGTTTACTAATCCATCAATGGTATTGTTTATGGGAGGAGCTTTCCAAATGGTCCCACAATTAAGTCAAAAAATGTTTTTTATCATCAACATGGATGAGGTCCTCCTCCACTGACAATTTCTAAATAAAAGTGACTTATACTTTTCTCATCATGACACATTTTTTGACTGATGCGACTCACAGTCTAGGGTAACTTAGAGTCCAGAAAATACAGTAAGTGGTGAGAAAATTTTCTAAATGTGAGAAAATGAAAGTTTCTTGTGGAAAACAAACAGACAAACAACAACAACAACAACAACAACAAAAAACACCTGAGCCTTGGCCGAAAACCCAGTCTCTCCTTGGAATACAGTGAAGATTGTTGGATGGTATGACCAGAATGGCTTATGAACTTATGAACTTTCACATTTTGCAGTTTTACGTCTTCCCACCAATTATTTTTAAAGTATGTGTTTGTTTAAAGCAGAAGGACTGGAGAATCACAAAGTCTATTGAGATTATATGATGAGGCCTAAGCAAAATAAAATGTCTCTGATCTCTTTTTAAAAAAAAATGTTCAAGCTGGTGTTTCTCTCCAGATGTGTTTATACTGAAAATGTATTAAGTTGTAAACGTTTACAGCGGATTAATCTCTCCAGATATCTCTTAGACTCGGAAGGCTTGATGAGCAATGAGTCCATTACGTTTGAAGACCCAGTTTTTTTTTATATTACAGACGCAATATAAAAAACACCACTAGAGATTCGATCTCAGCGGATATGTCTCATGGAAGATTAGACAAATTCATGCTTTCACCTTCTTCCATCATTAATAGGCAGTCGTTGGTACCATTGCTTCATTTTAAGTCATTCTTGCATACTTCATATGTCTAAGATGTCAAAAATCTGACAGTAATTTATTGTTTCTATTTTTAAAAAAAGAGAGAGTGAACAACAACGATATTTTAATTTACAGAAACTGACCAGACAAGCAGATTAAAGCCACAGTGATGACAGCTTTAAGCTAATTCTCACAACATGGATGACAGCTCTTCCTGCCAAATGTTATCAGTCACAGAATAAATATGTCTGGATGATTTTCTTTAATGTTTATTCGTCGTGTCAGGCAGCCGGTTGCCAGTAAAATACTTGATCAAATTTGTCAGAAAAGAAGGAGGGATCGCAGATGGAGTGTGGCGAAAAACAATACGGCTACCTACTAAAATATCAAAACTCTCCCCTCCAGACCTGGCCTGGAATAATAATTCTACATTTCTTTGCCGTTCCACTGTATTAATTTCCATTTTTTAGAGGAGCTTGTAAAGCCAAGCTGATGGATGACAGACATCTCTTGTTGGCTTCAAAAACAGAAGTTAAAGTTACCTGTCTTGTCCAATTTATTTCAGGTTTTACAACAGTTCTACTTAAGGTAACATTGGAGAGTTTATTTTTTTATTATTTTATTTTCTCTGGCTGCCTTTCTGGAAGCCTCCCTCCCATATAAAGAGAACAAGGAAAGACGAGCACCAAAACAGGCTAACATTGATACCGACTTTCTGATTATGTTTGAGGTCTGTTTTGGGAAATTATTGGTTTTGTCACGTTTAGAAAGTCTGATGTTTTTTAATCAATGAAAGTGTTAAATATTAAACTGTGAATATTACCGCCTATATTTTCACAGTTTTGGCCCTGTGAGTAATGTCTACCCCGGTTTCTTTTTTATTATTATTTTTATTTTTTACTCTCTAACCCTGGACCTTCAACTGTGAATCTCACTGGAATTTCTTTAACTAGTCTAAGTCATGCTGAATATGTTTCTATTTGTAAGTACCATGTAATTTTTGAAAATATAAATGTTCAAAAAAAGTGATTTTATGACATATATACACTATGATGTACAGCACACTATGAAATATGCAGAAACATGAATGGAATACAAGATGTTATATTTAATATGATGCAATGTCCTATAATATGACGTGAAATTAAGTACAATACGTCATAGAATATTTGATATAACGCGCAATATAGCAAACAGTTTGATTTACGATAGCTTATGAAATGCTGGGGTACAATATAGTAGATGTATATACAATAGATTGTGCTTTCTTCCTTCTTTGGTTTTATTACTTTCCCTGAATATCAAAAACACATCTTTTGACATGCAAACCAGAGGGAAAACTTACGTCAGGCATAAACAGGTGAATCGCAGAGAGACCACGGTAGAAAGAGAGAAAGAGACTGGCCTATCTGTTTGACAGAGCTTTGATCTGTTCAATGGGTAGCCGGCCACGTGGGACGTGTCTCCACGGGCAACAGGACAAGAGGAGGCTGATAAGGCCGCCCGCTCAGACAAAACACAATCCACTCTGGCCTCTTTTACTGTACAGCACTTGCTGTGCTTAAAAGGGGGGGGGGGATAACACACAAAAAAAGGTAAGAAAAGTTTGACTGCACAAGTAAAAAATGATTCCATGTGGCCTATTTGGCACCACTGGACGCACCGTTTTCCAACAGCATGCGTTATTTGGTGAATGGTTGTGTAACTGACAATAAAATTGCCTTAATGGCTCAAAATGGCTCTGTGTAAATTTTGAGGAGGAAAAAAAAAAGAGAAAGAAGACAGACAAGACATCCAAAGAGCATCGAGTAAATCAGTGGTTCCCCCCATGAGGAAGTCACACATTACAAAAGGCCTTTTATTCTGTTAATTTTTCACTTGGATTCCCCGCCTGGACCCTCCTTCTCTTTTTCTCAGTCTTTGAACTCTCCGCCTATTTCCTGACCTCTTTGCTGCTATGTGTCATGTGTGTCATGATCATTCCCTTCATGTCTTGGGCGTCTGGGTTTTCTTTGATATTCTGCAGGATTAGCTCAGAGCTGTCTCTCTGCTCTGTGTCCGTGTGTGCGCACGCGTGTGTGTGTGTGTGTGTGTGTGTGTGTGTGTGTGTGTGTGTGTGTGTCTGATATAATGCCTTTTCCGTTTAATCTAATCACCAGCTACGCCTGAAAACACACATTATGATTAAACAAGCAAAGAGTTGGAGGACCCAGCTTAAATGGTTGGTCAACTCTATTTATTTAATGGTGGATTTTGAGTTTCAGCCGCTGTCACAAGTAGAACTGGAGAGTTTAAATACAGAGCACTAATTTCATCTAGTTGAGATGCTGACGAATTGTTCACTTGGCTGGTTTCTAATTTTCTTCCAGTGAGCAACCGGAGCTCCTTGATTTCTCCGAAACTGATGCAGATGCACGGTTTCCTCGGATTTCCAAAGGTCTTGCTGTTGCTTTGACACAGATAAGCAGTATCTAGAAGTAATGGAAATAAAAAGAATTGAAGAAAATGAAGGGATGCTTGGTATTTTTTCACAAATGCAACTGATAACGTTGGAACCAACTGGAAATGTTTGTACAGCTTCTGTAATTAAAAGGTTTTAAAGCATGAGGCCAGGTTGGTTCATTGGGAAGTTGTAAGTTATGTGTAGACAAAACAACATTAATCAGTTGTATCTGGGGGGTGTTTTACTCCTAAATAGTTTAAATTTCACTGAACACTCCACAACAAATTTCTACTAGAAATAATGAGCATTTGGACAGATAAGCTGCTAGTGCCCACAAGACAAAATCCTCCAAGAAAACTTTTGAGGGAAAAATTGATTTTAAGTGCGTGCTTCATAGGGGTGCAAAGTGTGGTGATATTGAACTGCAACAATGTCTCATGTAAGCAAAGTCCGTCTGAAAACGCTTCACCTTTTTAAGTTTATGCCATCATCAACCCTGGGCATAAAGGTGAGTGCTTAGAGATCGACATCCTTTAACCTTTAACTCGTATTATGTAAGAAAGGAAGCGATTCTTGAATAACACTCGTATGAATAAAGACCGCTCCTCAGGTTGGCAGCCAACCCTCAACGACAAATCAATGCAAAATGTGACACTTCTGAACTTTTAACATAGCATTTGGTGGAGAAAACTCAATTATGACAGATGAGACACAAAATTTTAACCACCGTCTTCTAATCTTCCAATGACACGAACTTTGATTACTGTTGGAACTAAGCTATAAAGCAGTTTCACAGTTTACTCGTAAGTCTGAATCGTGTCATCTCTAGTTCTAAGTTAAAACGTGAACTGAAAAAAAAGAGAAAAGCTTTGACAGCGTTTTCTCTCTTTTTTTTTTTTTTTTACCCAGGGCCGGAAAAGGGACTGTAGCTCTGGTGTCAGTGCTTGCTACAACATGTAATGTGTCAAGGTGATACTGTAAGCTTAAACTGCTGAGTCACTTAATACAACCTGTGCATCTATCGCCTTACAAATAAACTGTAGAAGCATAACTTCTGTGTGTGTGTGTGTGTGTGTGTGTGTGTGTGTGTGTGT
>NW_015113438.1:65858-66641 GCF_001443285.1 Poecilia latipinna | reverse complement strand
GTGTGAAAAGGAGGGATCTGAGAAAAATGTGAATAAATGTGTTTTTTTGAAAGGCGTTATTTTTGGGGGGAATTTTGGATGAAATGAGCTAATATTTTAACTCTAACAGTAAAAATATATAAAAACTTTGCCTCCTTTTAGAGGTAAAGGTGCATTTCTGATGTTTCCTTATATTAAATACCGAGACCAATTCAATTCAAAAATGTATTATTTCACCCGGTAAACACATTATTTTCATATATTGAACAATGTCTGATGTTTTCAGACTATTTATGTTCATATTTTCTGCTCTCATCAAACTAAAATGCAACATTTGAGATCTGCATATTATTTCAGATCAAGTAGAAGCTTCATATTTAATACAGAAATGGGAGTCTAAAGGAACGTATGCTTAAAACATTCTTTTCAGTTGTTATTGCATGTTATAATAAGAAATTAATTGCTAAAATTGCCAATCATTTGAGTCTGTTTTGCAGTCTGTCGTTTTTGTTCGTTCGATAATCTGACGAGACTCCATCCTGCTCATCGTTGTCATCGAGCTGACCGCCGTCCTCTTTGCCAACGCCGTTTGATCCTCACCGGTTTATGTGCCTTTGAAATGTTGTTCCATGCTCTGGAAAATATTATTTTGTTTTCCATTTTTTTAAAAATCCCCCCCCCCCCCCCCACAAAAGGGAATAACAGTGTTGGACATTACAAAGAGCGGTTAATGGGCCACATGTTAAAGCTCATGGGAAACATATTGCCAGCGCGACAGGAGGCTTTCCTCACATTGATGGAGAG
>NW_015113438.1:51842-62651 GCF_001443285.1 Poecilia latipinna | reverse complement strand
TGTCTGTCCTTAAAAAAATTTTTTTTTTTTTACCATTTTTAAAAAAACCCCCCCCCCCCCACCAGAAAAGGGAATAACAGTGTTGGACATTACAAAGAGCGGTTAATGGGCCACATGTTAAAGCTCATGGGAAACATATTGCCAGCGCGACAGGAGGCTTTCCTCACATTGATGGAGAGAGCGACGAGAGGAGGAGGGGGTGAAGGGTAGAGCATGGTTCACTGGTTCCCAAACTCCTGTGGAGCTTCAGTAGCCTTCACTGCCACCCTGTGCCTCTTCTCGCTCCTCCTGTCCTGCCTCTTTCTTCCCCTTCACTGCCCTCCACCGCCACTCTCAAGCTTTTTGCTTTTCTTTTGTCTGCTCCCTTGCTAAACCCCCTTACCTACCGGCCTTTAACACCTCCTTCAAGCTTCTCTGCGTTTGTTTTATTGTCTTCTTCTGTCCTCTGTCTTCTTCTCGCATCTTTTCCCATGACATTAAACAACTAAGTGCATAACCCCCACACCCCTCCCATCGTTTTCTGCTTACATCTCCGAATTTTACTGTCCGCAGTAAATTACATTAGATCTGAGACCAAATACTAAAGGTCAATATTGACTTTGCGCAAGCCCGGCAAGTTCGGAGGGAGAGCCGGAGAGAGGGAGAGTTTTTTGTCAGCGTGCTACCCGAGGCTTTCTGCTTGCTTTTTCGTTTGGGTGCCTTTTGCTTTTTAACATTATTGAGTCTGGCGTGTGCTCAAAGTCAACATAGTTAGAGATTGCCTCCCTTCAGAAGAAGCTTTTAGTTGCAATTTGTACAAAAAGAAAAGAAGGGGGGCGGGGAGGAAGAGCAGGGTTCCGAAATTTTGGAGACCACCAGTAATTCGGGACAAATTCTTTTTAAGATGATTAAAAGCATTAATCTGCATGAGCATAAATAAAAAAAAATTATCTCAGTGCTGTTTCATTTGGAAAGGTTCTTATTTTTTTTTCTTTCAGACTGAAAAACAAGTTCCAGTAAGCTGACGGAGGAGGAGAGCTGCGGCCCCTGAGAGGAAACTAATCAAGAAATCGGTCTCATGGGGGCCCTTGTGCAAATCCAAAAATCTCACACAAACACTGGCCATACAGTCGTCAAGCCTGTTGTCTCCTGACATCGCATGCATGTTTTAACATGCAGGCTTCCTCTAGGTGACAAAAAAAAAAAAAAAAAAAGAAAACTTGTGGGTCAACAACTCTTCCAACTCTACCTGGCCCCGGCAAGCCCACTTTAGAGGTGCAGGCAAGCACAACCGCGCAACCACAGACCCTTTGCAAGACTGTTTTTCTTTACGTTTCTCTTCATTCTTGTCCTTCCTTGTCCACTTGCACTCATTGTTCTGATGGACAAGTGAAGGATTTAGTTAAGAAAATAGTCATTTATAAAAGTCTCCGGCATAGCAAATGTGGTTTGTGGAGCACTTTTGATTTATTACTTCACTTTATTTCTTTAGTGATAATTATTAAAAAAAAAAAAAAATTATCTTAATTCCCCTTTTATAATATTTCAGCTTCTAAACTTAAGAAAACAAAAAGCTAAATACATCAAACTGCCTTTGGGGAATTCTCGTTCCCAAACCTCAATTTAAAGAAAGTCTACCAGTCTGAGAGGCGACTGGCGGATCACTCCGAGTCCCACGGTGTAGGTCTGATTCTCATGATTCATTTCGAAATAATAAACTTTTTTTTTTTTTTAGGACATCATGCTTGTCCTAAAAGCGGTCTACGACATCGTGTGTCATGTAATGCAATGCCTTCCCTTCCCCGCTGTAAAAGCTTACATGGTTGTCCCGCGGGAGGAAACAAAAGTTAGCAAGATGCAGCTCATTTATCACAGTTCACAGAGGATCAGCTGGTAAAAACTGGCAATGGGAAAGGATGCAGTCCCTTTGCACCAATAATAAGACTAGAGCTTGAAAATCTGGTTTGTTGGAAAAAAATGGTTGTAATAAAGCAGTTTTTTTTTTTTTTTTCTGGTAGTAACTACAATTTCAAATATTCTTGAAACATCAAATGGAAAATGATCTGATAAGATTTGGTTATGTTAATTGATATACGAGACTAATGTTAAAAAATGAGATCAGTCAACTTTTACTGTGTATCTTAAGTTATTTTTTGAGTGATTTTGTTTCTGCAAAATCAGCAAGATTACACTTATTGACAGTCCAACAAAATCCAAGAAAATAAACAAGGATTGTCTGGATAGATTGCAAATGGAGAAATAGTCAAAAATCCCTCTCTCTGTCTATCTAGCCCTCTGTCTAGTAAGTGTGGATATTTTTCTTTCCAGTCTTTGCTAGGAGTGCCAATAAATGTGGAGATTGTGCCGTACAAGTTTAAAAAGTCACCCATCCTGTTTACCTGCCTGCTAACCCAGCTATGGCTGCAGGGGCACTGGGTCTATCGCAGAGGATAATGGGAAAGAGCCAGCAGGTAACAAGCTGGCAGCTTTTTTCTCGGGGCCAGTGGAGAGTTTCACAACTATGCAGCAGAGGAACTGAAAATCTGCGTCTATTAAAATTAACATGGCATCAGCTGCCGGAGGCCCCAAACTTTTTCAGCTGTTATATTCAGTGTCTGGTTTCAACTTTGTGTTGATAGTGTTTATCGCTTTCTGGTTAGATTTCCTGCTCCTTTGGCAAAACCACAAACTCACATCGGATTGTGCTGGTTTACCGACTAGGTCAAAGGAAGCAGAGGCTTAAAAACGCAGCCTGGCATTTCACACACACTTGTGCGATTACCCTTGCAGAGGTCAAGAGGAGAAACGTCTGTTGCCTACCCTTAATGTTTGCCATAGCGGCACAAAGCCATGTGTTTTCCAAAGCGCATGTGTGCAGTAGGTGGTAGAGTTAACATCCTTGTGTGCTAGGCTAGCTCATGAGAGGAAAACAAGCATTCATCAAGCTGACCAGTTTCTGTGGGGTTGTTTGGTGCGAGAACTACCCAAAGCAGGATTTGCAGGAATATTTGAGGTCTGTGATCAATGTTGGTTTTCCTTCCCACTTGCAGTGCTTACTCCAAACAAACAAAAAATAATAATAATTTCTAGATCAGGAAGAAATAAAAATATCTGCACATTAGCAATAAGATAAAATGAAGACTTTTAATGAGTCATTGAAATAAAACACAAAATAGGAAGCTGTACCAAACATGTTGGTGGTCATTGTCTTGGGTGATCGTGTTCACTGAAGAGGACCACTTCCTAACATCAGCGGAGGTCATCCTCTGGTCACAGTGGTGCAGGGTCAGAAAGTAGTCTTTTTCTCCTGCTGTGTCCTCAGCCATGTGTTGAATGTGGGTCATCTTCAAAGAAGCTGAAGTTTCGGTATGGAGGCTCAGCAAGTAAAATGGGCGAATAAATTCCAACTTCTTCAACTTGGAAAGATGAGCTCCTTCATTTTACGGTGGTGAGGGAATAAAGAAACAACCCTGTTTGGGTTATATAAATAGATTTTTGTTTCGGGTCATACACCATCCAATTATTTATTGACTGGGACGTTTTCCAGAATATATGATTCACAGATGTTGGCACTTCATTGCAATGTTTCTGAAATGTATGAATGATCAGGAAAAAAAAATAAAAAAGAAGAAGAATTTTATTGGACTGAGACACATGAGGGCCATGTGTTTCAAAACATTACAGGTGCTTATAGTCCCACAACTGTGGACTGGATGTCTTGTTACCTCAACAGTGTGCTGCAAACACATGTTTTGATCTAATACATGCTCCGGGTTCCTTGCCAAGCGCACATTTTCCAAAGCTTCGTCAAGTGGTGAAACCATCCAGTTGAATCTTGATATGTTGATGCAGGACAGTTATTTGATTGTGTAACAATTCAAATAGTCCACAAAAAGAAAGAAATTGTAAAACTGGATGGTTAAAAATATTACAGCCCATTTAAAAAAAAATGTATGAAGCTTCCCAAGAAAACAAGAAACAAAAGAAAAAAAAATACTGACATAATTTTTATCTACGTCAAAAAGGATTTTTTTTTTATTTTAAAAAGAAATGTTGGATTTTTTTTTTTTTTTTTTTTTTAAGATTCCCTTACTTCACAATTTTGTCCCAACTTGGTCCCATTTCGTATCAGCAAACAAACCTTACACAAATTCAACATTTTGATTATTTTTAATTTGTAATTTTTTTGTCAGTTGCCTAAACATTCAGGCAGACGACAAGCAGCAACAGGATGAAAAAAAGAAAAACACTTTAGAGAAAGTGGACAAAGGGAAGAGGAATCACACAATAAAAACAGAAGAAATTCATCTGAGGTATGATTAGTGATATGGAAGCTAGGTGAGTCTAATCAGGGGAGAGTGCAAAACACAAAGGGGTGAAATAACTAGGAAAGGCCTCAATGACGATGAGGAAAAACTCAACAAAGCGAAACCTGTTGACACGTCAGACTCAGATGATTTGTTTGAAGTGGTTTGTTGACCTGAGTTGGCGGACTCACTGAAAAGACTACTGAGTCAGATGACTCAGCTCTTTTACTCACACTGACTGTGTTCCCCATCCGTTACAACATAACCCTCAGTCAAACGGTGGCACCCTACACATGACCGAGGAGGAAAAAGAAGAAGAAAAATGCAAATGATGCTTGTGTTGTTATTATTTTTTTCCTTCCTAGTAGCTAGTTTACCGACCAGGAGGCTGAAATGACATCGACATTCCTGACTAAATGAACCCATTGCCATATAGTTGTCCTCTTAACGTTAGCTTTCCCAGAGCGTAACCAGAGAATGCTCAGGATACAGGTAAGCGAGTTCATTTACAGCCAGGTGCGCAGGAAGGTTTGCAGAGGATTTGGCATGTTATTCCACAAGCTTGAGAGGGAGGCAGAGGCTCCAGCTGACAGAACAACGTAGGAGGACAGGGCAGAGCAGAGGCAGAGCTTTATGTGACGTTCCAAGGTTCTCGCCCTGAGAAGGCAGGGTGAGAGATTGGATCCAGGGAAGCCACATGAAGGGGAGGGAGCACTAACAGACGTCGCAGCGACAAGTTCTGGTCTGGCTCAGCGTACTTTTTAATTTTTCTTATTAAACCTTTATGCGGCCAGATGCAAAAACCCATCGAAGTTTGAGGGATAACCTGGCCAAGAAAGGCAGCAGCACACGTCAACAGTGGACAAGACAGACAACAAAAATAAACATTAAGACGGTAACAATCTGAAAGTTAAAAGCAGGAACAATTTGAGATTTGAAAGGCACTACTGTGATGATTTCCACTGTTAGTTTCTTAAAGTTGAGCAGAAAGCATTCAGTGAAACAAGATCTGAAGGGTTTAGATAAGATTGTGAGGCAATTCAAGCAGAGGACGCAGAAAAACTATTTACGGTTTGATATTTACAGATTCACTTACCTGTGGAAAATTTGTTACGGTATATAAGGTGGGCAGTCATAAGCTTTTCAAGAAGAGAATTCATGTATTAATAGATTTTACCTATTTGCTGCTGAGGCTGCAAACTAACCCTCCTAAATACGGGGTGTATAATATTTTTGTTTAAATCTCTTCATGTTTGGAAAGACCTGATTTCCCTTGAAATGTCCAGAGTGGTGAGAAATGGATTGAAGTCATTGAAGAATAAAGCCTTTACAAAAAACATTGTCCGATGCATATTTAACCAGTCTACCAAATGAAAGTATTTACATTATACAGACATTATCTTATAGGGTTTCTTAGGATGTCAAGATGTGAACAACTCAGTTCAGTCCAGAAAATTGGAAAAACAAGTGGCTCCAATTCAGTAATAACGTCAAATTGTGTGTGGTTAGCAGGGCGAGAGGGTGGAAGTTGCACTGCGGCAGATGGGAATAATTTCCAATTTTAGTCACTTCCTCCCAGTGGCAACAACATGGCAAAAAGTTTCCTAATCTATTCAGCGGTTGATGTCATTTGTAATAACAAGCTTTTATAAAACCATAGCTTGAATCTTGATATTTCTCACTTCTTCAGCATGAATCTGAAGAAGTGAGATTCATGCGGCGACCTATTCCTTCCTCAATAGGCAGTGGTGGGAAAAAAAAAGGTCTTAATGCCAGTTAATGGGTCTGAAAAACCACAAAATTCATTTCTCCTTACACAATGTTGGAGTGCGCAACCCTGGCACACGGGCCTGACATACTGGAAATTGCTTTTCCCTTGATACAGTTCAGTTACAATTGTAGCGTCACTTTTACTGATTTTTCTGACTCACGAGAACATAAGTCGGTTACCATCGACTCTGGTGCCCAGAAAAATGATCACAAGGCTCTCTGAGGTTTATTAAGTGCAGTATTAAGTCTTAAAAGTCTGCAGACTGACCCCACAGAGCAGGAAAAGAGTGTCTGTGTCCTCATTAAAACTCTGCCTGTGCAAACCAGAGGCAACCAGTACACACAGCAGATAAGGCAGTTAGTAGCTTGCTGAGATTTATGGCCGCTGCCTGGGGGAGCAAGCTGATGAAGGGTGAGAGGGAACGTGAGTTCATATACCGTTTCATGTCTGGCAGCCAGATGAGACTGAGGATAAATAGTTGTTTTATAGGATATGAAGAGGAAAAAATGAGGGTTAGATGGGCTGTTTTACTGATAGCAGTGATTCTTTTTATGCGAGTGAGATTCAAGAGCCAGCTGTGACACAGACGACGTTAAGTAAGATGTGAGATGAGGACATGGTCGAAAGGAAGTGTGAGAAAGGGGGGTTTCGAAAAAGAAAAGTGAAATATTGTCAAAATTGTAATGTTTCTAACTGAATAAATACAAACAAATGTAGATGTCCTACTCTAAACTCTTGTCACTGTGCAATTTTGGGTAGCAAATTATCCTCCTAAAGACATGTACAACATGAACTTATTCCTTTCATCTAGATAAATTTCAGCAGTTTCCCAAGAAAGTATTTGTCCTCCACTTACACGTAAATTTAAAGGATTGTTTCAGAGTTTTTAACACCACCGCAGTGTTAGTTCACTCAAATCAGTCCATCATCAAGTGAGGAATTTATTATTTGTGACACATCATGCGAAATGGACAGGAAAGTTCAGTGTTTTACAGTTCAGTACACCACCACAGTCAGATAGTTTAGACTGAATTATCTGGGATTGGACAATATTGCCAATAACTACTGACAGCTGAAGTTAACGCTGGGCTAGGATATTTTGAATTGGGTGTTGGATGTAATCAATAAAGGTCCACTTATGAGTCAAAATGAGGACAATGTCCACAAAGTAGACTCACAAATTGGAGACCTTCAGGACTTCGTTCTCTTTTGGAGACTCCTAGAGAAGCAGAAAGTAAACGAACAGCCAGAAGGACTGCAACTAAATACAAAAAATCCCCCAAAAACTCGAGCATCTTATGAATTTTAAAACGACTTTTGCTCCTTTTCATGAAGTTCTAGCAAACCCTTTGATGACCCCAAAGTAATGGAGGACTGGGACAATTCCTGCGGAGTGGCAGATGGAGTGATGATCCACTTTTTAAAAAACAAATAGGTCTCGAGAGTGTGTTATAACTTTTATGGGACTTGTCAACCTTGCTGGGAAAGTTTACGTTAGGGAGTTGGATCTGAGGCTTCATCTGATTTCTCCAACCTTGGTTGAAGGAGCAGTGTGGCTTCTGTCCTGGCTTCGGAACGATGGATCGGCTCCACAGACCCGTGGCGTCGTTGAGAGAGTCACGAGAGTTTTATTGTCCACTCCGCATACGTTTTGGGTCAGCGTTCCTTGAGGCACGTGGGGGGTTGCTGTTGGCGTACATGGCGCTGGGTTTACTTTCATGTGCTATTCCAGTCCTAGTACAACCAGGAGGAGTTGGCATGCATAGTTTGGTTTCTGTTGAAGTTCCTGCTTATCACTTACTCTGAACATCGCATTTGTGGACAGCGTGTCAAGGTGTAGATGAGAAAAGTAGGACGTCAAGTTGCGGACCCTCATGATTTTTTTTCTTTTTCTGTTTAACATTTGATGTTATCCTTATAGTATCTTCCAGCCAAGACCTTTAGCATGCATTAGAGCAGTTTACAGCCAGGTGTAAACCGAATTAGTACAAGAAGGTGCAGCTCCTTTAAGTTTGAGGCCAGGGTTCCCAGCTTGAGAAAGGTGAACTGCATCTTTTCATCCTTAGTGGTGTTCAAGTATTTTGGAGCTTTGCTCATTAGTGTTGGTAAGATAGAGCAGGAGTCTCTCACAAGTGAAGGATGACTTTCTAGTTTCTAAATGTGTCAGCCCTGATCTGTTATCATGAGATATAGATCATGACCAAAACAACAAGACTGTGGTTCCAAGAAATGTTTCCACTAGACTATCATTCAGGGGAAGCTCAGAGAGGAGCTTCAGCTAAGGTTGTTCAGGTATCTAAAAAGACATTCAGGCATCACAAAAGAGCAGGAAAATAGCATTTGTTGCCTCACTTTCACAAAAATACAGAAACCAAATCAACAGAACCCTCCAAAGAAGACAATGTCAAGGCTAATAAGACACTTTTGATGAGTGAAATACGTCTTTTGGGCTTTAGCTCCTCACAGGAAATGCAAGGTCCAAACCATGTCCAAACTAATGTTTTATTCCTGTTGCAACAATGAAAATGTGTTTCCCACATCAACACTGAGTTCAGCACCTCATCAACACAGCTCAGAAATTCTCCTGGGAAGACTCGGCACTCTGAAATATATCTCTTAGTCATTAGCAAAGTCAAGTTTTAAGGAAAATGTCAAAGTTTCTTGTCAACGGCAGAAATCAGCCTCTCATAACCTCGGCCTGATCCCTCACCTCGTTCACATAAATAACCCTCCCCCGTGAACAGAGGTCATCTCGTCTCGTCCGCTCCGCTCTCCCTCCTCGCCTCCTTCCTCCGCCTTTGATTTACATCCGCTGTATTAAAACCCAGGGCATCCTGCGCTGAGAAAACACAGCGTCTTCATTTCGCTGGGTAAATTTTAAGTGCAGTGGGTTCGTCCTGGCGTGTTCAGTGTCAGGTTCTGCAGACTCCCCAGCGTGCCGGCCCACCTAGTGTGACACTGCACCTCGTAAAGAAATCAAGCCAGAGTTTTGGGAAAAGCCTCCCCCCCCCCCCCCCAACAGTGAGTGTTGGGTTTCACTACCAGTCTGTGGATTCAGTCAGAGCGAAACAAGCCCTCCTAACAAAGCCGGGCCAATTTAGCTTAGCCTCGCGAAAGAGAATACAAACACACATTCTCACTCTGCGCAAGGTTCTCTGGTTTCAATCACAGTCCGTGTGCAAACTGTACACAGTTATTCCCTTTTCGCCATTATTTTCTGTAGATTAACATCTGCCACAACTTTAGAAGGATTGGCCAGTGACAGAGATGAAACGAGATGTGCAAGTGAGCCTGTGTCAATGTTAAACATCGTTTTTGAAGGGTTGCCAGAACGACAAATCAGGCCTCTGCTGTTCTGAATTTAGTCCCAAAGAGTTGATGCTAGTGAGGAAACACAACACAAAAACTTTGAAAATGACTTTCTTGCAATGACCTGTCTATAGTTTCTGGGTACATTTATAGATGAGTAACACATTTTATTGTGATCCTCTACTTTATATTGTTTTTCTGCAAAAACAAAAAAAAAACAAAAATAGTCCCTTTTGCACATTTTTCCAAGCTAGAAATAGAACATCTGATGTGTTTTTATGAATTGGCGGTTAGGGTGTGATATTTTTGAATGCTCTTCATCCAATAAGGTTGGGTAGAGAGTATTTGTGAATATCAAACCTTATCAAAGTCCTGCTACATGTTCTTAGGTCTCGGCTTTGACCAAGTTGTGTCTGGAGACTTTGCAGGCTGTGTGTTTTCTTCTATGCGTTGGTTCATCCATCTTATACTTTCTTGGCGTCAGAAGAGGTGAGAGTGCCGATCATGTTTCTATAGTTTCCTCCCTCAGCAGGTATGTGCTTCATTGAAGTTGTCTTGAGCAACACTCTGCACACCTTAAAATACCCCAGGCACTTTCTTTTACGTGATCCTCACCTTGTGAAGGTCAGATTATGTTTTTTTTTGTTGTTTTTTTTTTTACAAATTTCAGCTGGGGCTACTTTTCTATTCCTTTTGCATGTAAAATGATTAAAAATCCCATTTAAAAAAAACAGGTTTTTGACCTTGGAAGGCCATAAAATGTGTGTGTAGTTATCAATGCTATGCATTAGAGCAGAGGTTCCTAAACTGTGGGGCCATGTCATTGCAGGGGGGGCGCGGGAAGCCGTCTGGATGAAAAAAAAACAAAACATGAACACTGTATGCGCTGTGTTTTTACCTTAGAATGGCCAACTCTCTGTTATTCCTATGTCAATTTGATATTGTAGAGGCTTCCATACTTCCCATATTTGTGTCCTCTGTCACTTTTATCAGCAGTTAAAACTGTTTAATCCGTTGTGAACATGGTGTAACCTGTTTTTCCGAGCCGCCTTTAAACGCAACATGAGCGCTACGACGCTCGCGCTGGGTTTACACCTGTGAAGGAGACCTGCTGCTGCTGGGCGGAGCTACGTAGGTTTATGTTAGAATCACGGCAGCAAACCAGCAAAACGCAAAGAACTTTTCACAGTTTTTCCCTCCAAACTAACCGACTGAGTTGAGTAAAGCTGCTGGATGCAGGTAATGTTAGCTAAAAGATGACTAGCTAATATCAATACAGCACCTTAAGCTTAGCAAGTACCTTGTAGGCTACCGATGTTGGTGTCTATTTTCAGCTACGTACATTCATTGCGCCCCCCCCCCCACCACCCTTTCATACGCGTCTTTTCAACTGGACAGCCATTTGTAATCCATGGGGGGGGGGGGGCAGAAAATGTTTGGAAG
>NW_015113438.1:42279-48620 GCF_001443285.1 Poecilia latipinna | reverse complement strand
TAGAGATTTCTGAGACAAATGTGCAAAGAAACCATCTCATGTTCAAATGTTCAACATGAGAGATTATTTTTCCCAATGACTTGAGCAGCTCATTGTGAACTAAATGTACAATAACATAAAAACCCAAAGGAAGTCCATAAAAATAGTAAAAAAAAAAAAAAAAAAAAAAAAACAAGCACCACAAGTTTTGTGGTAGCGAGCTATTACTGAATAAATAGCAGAGTAACCAGGAAGATTGTTCAAAATAGGATTCTCTGAGCCTTTGTGTTATGCCCACAATGGTATTTTTCCAACAGAAGTGGATTTAGTTTATTTTGATACTGCAGCATACCATCAAAATACCAGAGATAGTAATCAGTCGCTTGCAGTTATTTTGAACACCTGCTTAAGAAGTTTGATCCTGGAATAGTCGAGCGTAGAGCCAAATAAGATTAAAAAAAAAAAAAAGTCTCACACTGGTCTAATATAGCGTTTTTATGCACAATCCCCGCAGTAAAGCAAGTGAGTCATTCAATCCATGGGAATTTGGCTGTTGCAGTGCCTCTCGCCAAACCACCCTGCACCATTATCCTCAGCTCAATGAAAATGCATGAATGCAAATGCTACTTCCAGCATGGAAATACCAGACGTTATAGTAGCCATTTAACTCTGTGGTCTTAAACACGAGTTAACAATTGCTGAAAAGGTAGAAACAAAGTTTAACATCATGTTACAAGATGAGAACATTGTCAAAGCACAACATCATTGTTAATTTCTTCCAGTTATCAACAGCATGGCATTGTTGACTCTATCATCTGATCATTGGTTTAGCTGAAAGGTCTGAACTGATAGCTGATATGCAGTAGCCAAGAATTACGGGTCTTCTGTTCCACATTGAGTTCACTCCATTTTGCATGCAGTTCCTGTTTATCAGACTGACAGGATGGACAACATGGGCTAAACTTTAGCACTGGTCTGGAAAAAAAAGTTCCTGGACTCATTGTTGATTATTTCCATTTCACCGTCTAAACCTTACCATCACTCACCCCAACCTTTATTAGCCACACCTGAGACAGACAGACAAAAAGTTACCATCCTTCTTCTCAGACCAGACCACTTTCTTTCACGTGGTGCGTTCCACATGGCTCATGGAAAACTAAAAGTTAATCGTCTCAGGATTTATAGTTTTGCCTTTGCCACTCCCCTGCAAAGGCCAGATTTGGGAAGTTTACCACTCAGCAGTCCTGTCGACAGATTTCTGCTCCCTGAATTGTGGATCGCTGCACCTCTTCCAGGTCTACCATGGACTTCTTCTTCTCTGCTTTGTTGATTAACACTCCTCTTGGTCAGCCTGTCAGATTAGGTGGATATTGTTTTCAACATATTGACTTATTTGACCTCTCTGCCATTTTTCATGGCCTCAGTGATTCTTTTCACTCACGTACGTTCCAAAAACAAACCTCTTTGCTCAAAAAGAAGATTTTGAGTTGGGGAAATTTTTTTTTTTTTGCGCAAGCACGCACAAAACCTGTGTTTTGTGTTTGTTGTATTATAATTCTTTTAAATTTTCATGTTATTGAGTTTTTGAACATGATTAGAGGACTAAATTATACAGACTCGTCAGTCAGTCTGCTGACGACGCACACCTCTGCTTTCTGTGTCGATTGTGGTTTTAGTTTTGCATTCATCACAGATGTACGTTGCGCTGACAAGCATGCTGAAAGCACACCTGCAGGGATAAACAGTCCATCCTGTTCTCTTCAGGACAAACATCGTGTCGGAAGGAATGAAGGTATGAGCTGACTCAGAACACCACCATGTTACTGACTGCCTTGTCCAAAGGCTTTTTTAACGTAGGGAATTTGTTTACAATTTCTTCATTCTGTCTCCTTACAATAAATTACAAACAACAAAGGTAATTCCCAGTCCATTCCTGTCAGATGTGCAGTCAGAAGGGAAAGGGTTATTAGGTGCATGCCATCAATACTGCCCCTGCGCCCGTTGAATGAGCCTCTGAAATATCAGTTGAGATTGTAATTAAGTGTCAAAACATTAAGACGTTACAGAAAATGCATTTATCTACTTGTCACCTGCGAGATGCTTATCTCGTCTCCCCTAATTATGAAAATTACTGCAAATGACTCAACATACCAATCTGGTTGGCTCCACCCGATGTCGGCTGCTCAGTGAGCTAAATATTTCTGGTTTTGTTGTGACTTCATCTCTGCAGTCCCTTGTGGTTTTAAACGACAGCAAAAAACATGTTCTTTATTGCTTCAGGTGGGTTTCAAAACAAAACGACCGCAGTATTCTGGTTCAACGTAGGTGCACTGCTATCCTCTTAGGAGAAAGCGATGATGCTATCACATATTTTATTCCTCTTTGTATGCTGCCCCCCAATGGTGGCCTTTGGTATTTGTTCAGCTATTTCCGTTTCTGTCATATTTTTGTTGTTCATTTGTTTCAAAACCAGTGGACTAAGTGTGTATCTAATGTCAGAATCTTATTCCAGGTCAAAAATACATGAACTTAAAAAAAAAAAAAAAAAAAAAAAAAACAGTCGCTATGTAAGATAAGGAGTTAAAACACAAGACAATGTGTTCACTGCTGTAAACAGATTGTATCACAGTGTTCTTCTGTACACGTTTATCCAATTTCTTCAATAATAAATTTGGAGCGAATGTTGGATCTGTCATGTTGATTACAAACTGCTTCTTTTCTCAAAGGCTTCTACATTATCTAAAATAGTTTATAACTTTAAAATGAAAAAAAAAAAAAATCCTAAGCTAACCCCAACCTTTGGTTTTGATATTATCAGCTTTCTGTTGCACAACCGTAATTAACTCCTGCCCGTTATTAAAGATTAAATGTGTATGATAAGACTTGTCTTGCTGTAAGGCAAATGAAAATATGAGGTTTCTCTTGACACTAATTAAGAGACCGACATGTCCTGTGAAAACATTGTTTATTTTTCACACCTGGGCATGTTTACAGCTGTAAGTTTGATAAGCGCCTCCCCTCCTGTGACTGGCTGCGATCCAACGAAGCAAATGTGAACAAATGATTTTTCTTTGCAACTTTTATGACTTGTACAATATTGTGTTTTACGTGGTTTCCATCTGTTACTCGACAAATTAACTCTATTAGTTTCCCTGCTCAGGGGAAATGATGGAGATTTTAGTGAGTGAATTACGCTCTTAATGAAATCACGCAACAATTTATTGTCTAACTCATCTTAAGGGATCTGTCGTTTTTTTTTTTTTTTTTTTTGGAAACGAGATGCGTATGAGTTGAAAGGTGTCACTGCACGAACCCAAAGCTTATTTTGGAATTATAAGAGTAAAACAAACTGGAACCAAACATGTTATTGTTGTACAGTTATACTGAAGCAGACACATTTCCTGGCACATGGCTTTCATCATTTACCCCCACTAATAGTGACTCAGCGAAAGGCCCCGGATTGTAACTTAGACATGTCAACTATGTGTGGATCCAACTTTCTGGGAACGCGAATGGTTGCTGTGACAAACTGTGATTTAGATAAAAGATAAATGTACCAATGAAATTACATCTACAACCTCTTAGTGAAGTCACAACTTTTGATCTGAGGTCAAATGCTAAGTGGTGGACAAAGCACATTTCCTGAGTAATCGTTAATTTTCACGATCGTTTTGACGTAATGACTGGACGAAGCGTCGGCTGGGAATCATTTGGCAATGTTTTGGCCGCTGCTGCTCTCCCACATGGTGGACAGGCTCAGCAACTGCTGCGTTAAACTTCACCTGCCGTGGGTAACGTCCTCGCCCTCGCCTGAAAAGGGAAAGTTGCGAGGAAAACAGTTCTGAGGATTTAAGAGCGCTGCTCAAAACCTCTCAAAGGCCGCTCGGTGGGGAAGGTGCTCTTTAAAAGCAGATTATTTCTTCAAAAAAGCGCACGTGGTTATTAAAGCTGCAACGGCAGTCAGTAAATGCTTGTACTTTCCCCCCCTGTCAATTACGCCGAACGTAGCGACACAACAACAACAAGCTGCTCACGCCAGATGATTCCCAACATGCAACTGAGGAGGGGAGGGAATAATTCTGTTATGATGACATGTTCAGTGGTAATTGTACAGTGCTCCCTTCAAACGCACGATCTAAACAGCAGGATGTGTTCAAGCTGTGATAATGACTGAGCTCTGGACCTCTCGCTGAGAGGGGAGAGAGGGGAAATAATTGCAGACTAATATGCCATAAGGAAAGTGGTGCTCATAAATGTATTATTTGCCCTTTAGACTGTTTGGAGCTGTGATTCATTGGTCCGCATTCTTCTGATTGCATGTGAATATTTGTGTGTAAATTCTTTGTGTATTTTGAGCTTACTTTTGTGCTCTGGAACGTAGTGGAAAACCTTCCTCGGAGGAGGAGGAGAGAGGGGAGGGTGGCGGGGAGCTAAGTTTTAGACCTGCCTCCAGCTTTCTGCTGGTTAATTTCCACTGGAATTCCACCTAGCCTCACCTATTGAATGCAGTGTAAACATGTTTCAGCAACATCCAGAGCCGCAGATTATAAATCAGTCTCTCCGCTGACTCACTGGCGACAAAAGCATTTCAAAGTGCGTTTAGGCGGGGTTAGCACAACACACCGTGAGGTTTACACAGACACTTTATGAATCAAGAGGCAATGTGATGCAACAATGCAGCATGTTGCGTTTAAGAGCTCTTTGAAGTTGAGGGTGTTACATACCTGCAGCGCGAGTTCACTGAGAGCGAGGCTTACAGTGCTCCTCGTGCGCTTCGAGCGTCACGTCAATTATGCTTTGAAACTTGTGAAAAGGTAAAGCAAATCGCAAGTGGAATCTTAAAAATTCACAATTCATTCAGACTTGACTTCAGACTTGTGCCCTAAAGACTTAAACTTGACTGTATTTCATGTGAGGATGAGTGAAATGAAGCTGGTATGTGAGCTTCAGACTGCAGCTGCTGCGCATGAATTCCTCTGAAAGGAAGATCTTGATTACTTGCCAGTAATGTTTGGATTATCCGCTGTTAATCGTTGATACCAATCTGCTTATGTTAGCGATAGCGTCACGATCAACGACCACGTGGATGTCTCTCGAAATGAACGCTCTACAACTTTGGTTTGTTTCAGAACAAAATGAACGCAAGTTCCCTCCAACATTCTTCTAAGCTAGATGTGACATTACAAGGACACATTCTATATTTAATGATTCAAGTGGTACGATTTCATTTTTTTTATATAACGCCACAATTGTTTGGATAACGTTTTCTCAAAATTAAAGCATAATTTAAAAAGTATGTTTGTTTACTTCTGGTGTAAACTGAATGAAACAGTTTTTTTTTTTTTGTTTGTTTTTTTGATGTGTTAAAGATCCATCAGATGAAAGCTCACCTTCCATGTAAGAAGGGTGGTAATGTAAAACTAAGAAGCAAAATTCATTCCTAGCAAACTTCTATGCCAATATACAACCGATTTAATCAAAGTTGAGCTAGTGATGTCAAATTAAAACAGGGTGAAAATCCAACAAACAGCTACTTCCATCGTTAAACATGAGCTTTTATGGTAGCGCTAACTGAACTCTAGGGCCATATACAATGTCGAATGGGATCTGGCATAAGCTCACTTATTACAGGTACACTTTGGGTGAGAAATCAATTTGTATTTATCTCACCTGCACAGGATACTAATTAACCCAAGGTCAGAGCCTGAGGTCACAGGTCAGCGTTCGCGCGGACACTGCGCACCGTGATAAGTACTCGGGTCTGTGTTTGTGTTTGTGCTTACGGGAACGCTTGTGTGGCCATCAGCCGGGTGGATGGGATAGTTGTGACTGGCCCACAATGAAAGGTACACACAGATTAGGCCGTGTGTGTGTGTGTGTGTGTGTGTGTGTGTGCAAGGACAGCGTCTTTAGCCAAGAGTTTTCAAACACACCTGGAAGATGGTCCTGCGAGAGATAAAAGCTCTAAAAACTTCTGCGGTAAATACCATTAGTCAAAGGCGTGACATTTGGGACTGGACGGCCTTTCAGCTTATATTCTCAGTCCTGTGGCAGAGTGGGGCGAAGTCATGAAAGCAGTTCTAGATTTCTTTCTTGTCCTTTAACTATGACCTGATAACAGTTAACAGTTATCTTACCAGTTAAAGATCAATAATTGTCGAGTGACAGCAAAATTCAGTGTCTGAGAGTGATACAGTTCACACATTCAGAAGCAAGTTATTCATGTCTACCATTTAAATATTAGTCGTTTTCTGTACCATAAAGTACAGAAGGTGGAAACACCTGTCATTTATAAATGATTTTGAATGAGTCATTATCTCTAGAAATATCAGGTTTATTTTATTATTAACAATCGGTTTTGC
>NW_015113438.1:32437-39064 GCF_001443285.1 Poecilia latipinna | reverse complement strand
GCCTACAGGTACAATTGTGCAGAAATTATTGCAAAACCCAAAATCTTATTGCATTTTTCCTAAGTAATTTGGTCAAAAGGTACATCAGTGGGTTAAAGGATAAGATGCACCGAGTTCCTACACATAATGTGTGGTTAAAATTTTCTCATGTAAAACTGGGAGACTGAGAGAGAGAACAGGGAATGTTGCATGATTCGTTCACTGAACGCAGAACGGATTTCTTTTTCTGTCTCCCTGTAAACTGCGTTTCAGTTTAATTAATCTGATTAATTCTGTGTGACTTGCTCACACAGCATTTAGTGTTGTCCCTTCGGAGCCGTTTTTAGCAATTCTGAATATGATCAATGTTGACAAGACTCGCCTTTGGTCAGGTTAAAGGACACAAGATTTCCCTCTCTCTCACTCCTTCTCTGAATTTGTCTTCTTTCCTCACCACATGGGCTTGTGAACTCTTTGAACTACAGAGTACACAAGAAAAAAAGAAAAGAAAAAAAAAACGGTCTTACTGGAAAAGACCAACATGGATAAAGTAAAGAGGGAAAGAAAAAGTGACTATGTGCAGCAAAAGGAAAGAGAAAGTTGTGTTCTTGCTTGCTAAAGCACTTGAACTTTAGCTCCTTCTCTGTCTAAAACTTTCTGTTTATGTCCGCATAAAGGACTGAGGAGGAGTGCGGAGGAGCGATGAAGGGCCGGCGGACGCGCGCGGCCTCTGAGCGGCACGCTCCACACAGCTGGCCTGGGTTAACAGCTGTGACACTGATTGGCTTATGATTTATACAGTCTCTATTAGGGGTGACTGAATGCATCTGTGCTCCATAAAGTCCAAGAGGCTGTCAGATGTCTTTTCTATTGGCCACTTATCAGGCTTAAACTAAAAAAGTCGCTTACAAAATGCTACGGAACAACGTTTGTAAGCTTGCACTCCAGATATTTTGGAGAAGGAGTAGGAGGAGAAGGTATCTGTTCTGGACAGATGTCCCCAGATGTTCTGCATGCACACAAAGACGGCTTTGTGCGCAGTAAGTCTGTGCTTTCACTCCGGAGGGAGGCTGTCCTTCTATATATAGATAATTTCTTGTCCATGCGCACTGAATGAAAAAGGGGAAAGTTGTGTCCCAAGACGTGAATCAAATTTTGCGACAGATTCGTGAGCTACTGGGAGGTTGTTCTTTACTCAGTCATAAGCAAGAGCTGTAAAAGTTCCTCATAACCCCCTCAATGTCAGAAACCCAACAGGAGTCATGTTAAAAACAATGTAAACGACTGCTTAAATGCGTTTTTCTTATAATTTGGCACTACTTATGGATACACAAACGGATTTTCCAAATGTATTTCCTAAGAAATAGTGTCACGACAAAAAATAATCGACCAAGCACAAATTCTCATGCTTTTGTCATTACATTTACTAACTTAGATATCTAGCATCTGAGATGGAGCGCTAGGGTGTTTTCCAGTTTCTCTCAGCATTACTCAACCTGACCCGGACCTCTCGTTGAACTTACTGGGACGTCCAATCTCCTGGGAAAATATCATAAATGTTTTATATTTGTAAATAATCTCCACCACAAACAGAGGAACTCTAGATTGTGTCCAAACAGCTTCGCAATCTTTCTCAGACTGATGGGAGACACTAATAATTCCTATAAAATGACATTGGAACGTTTTTTTATTATTATTATTATTTTTGAAGATAAGGACGACTTCAATCGTCCTTATCTTCTTAAATTCTAATGGTATACAAAGTGATTTAAACATTTGGTATAAAATGATTTACACAGCTCCTGCCCTATCACTTAGTTCACAACAAGAAGTTACAACACTGCATAATATTTGTATTGGCGCTCATCGAATGGAAACATCTAGAAAGGAACAGATCTTTTTATGTCCATGTATATAATTTAGATTTCATTTTTCCATTTTCAGTGAGGTTTTTGATACTAATCGTGCAGAATGTGAATTGAAACAGCATTTTTCTTCTGATTCTAAGGGGGTTTAACATTCCTTGATTCAGAAACTAAACATTATACTTTGATTTAAATTTAGCATTGGAAGCGTAGAGTGTCTTATAAGTATTTTATCATGCAGTGATATAAAGAAGGCAAAGACACGATTGCCTTGCTTACAAGAAAAACAGCAAATGTCTTGGTGTGGAGACTATATTGAGTGTCACTAATCACATCTTATTGGAGATATTTTGAAATTGCAGTATTAAATCTAGAAGCAGTATCTTTATCAAGCACCTCACTGCAAACAGTATGAGAGCAGACAGCCCAACTAATCAGCAGCATTTGAGACTCTACAAAACGTACAGAATGCCAATAAACACAAGGAGGCTTTGCATTTATTCACTTATTTTCAATAAAGCTTTGACTAAAAATGGCAACAAATAAATCTCATACATGTTGCTATGATCCTAACATTAATTATGACATATTCCTTAATTCCCCTTTCTGTTTTAAGTGAAAGCAGTTGGCCCACAGGTGACGCTTACATTTAAATCCTCAGATGCTTTGGGATATTGGTATTTAATTTTTTCATAACAGGAATTTCATACAACCCAAAACCCACTCAACACATGTGACATCGCCTGCATCAGGGCGAGTCACCCTGAGAAGGAAGAATTACTCATGTATGACTCATTTTGTCTAGACTTGCCATCATATAATGACGACAATTGATTTTGCTGCGGAAAATTTTGACCACAACTTTTAACTATTTCATCAGTTGTCTTAAAAAAAAAAAAAAAAACTGCAAAATTAAAGGAGTCAGGCTGAGCATAAATGGAGATGTAGTGGTGGTAACTCTTGAAATCCGTTTGTTCACCGGGTTCTAAGGTTTGAAACATACTGAACTCGGTGGTGTCTCCTTGTGGGATATGTCAAGATGGTCCCCAACTTCCAGAGGCTTACTACTAATAACAGGTGGAGGTTCTGTCAAAAAAGTAAATGTCCAGGATGTGTCTAAATCAGCTGCCCAGTCAACATTACCTGACCCCTTCGACAAGGAGCAGCAGTGGCTCTCCATCAGGCTCATGGGGCTCCGAGGCAGATTAATTTTAGTTCATTACATTATATTACGCTATGATTGACTTCTTCTTAGCTTTGACTAGTTATACGAAAGCATATTTATCAAAAGTATAATCACACTGCTAAGCTTACCGGGAATAATAATAATAAAAATAAAAAAAACGTGTGTAAAATGCAATTATGCATGACAGTATGTAAAAACATGGTCTTTCCACAGCTGAAGCAGTAAATATAAGTATGCACCATTATTTATCCTTGCTAAGTTGTACCTCAATTTAATCATGGCAGAAATGTGCTGAAGTGTACAACCATCAAAGTGTTACTGATAAAAGCATACTTCCACAGGTCATTCCTGGGTAATTTACAGTAAATAAGAGAATCTAAGCTGTTAACCCACATAGAAGTACCCTGCAGAGCTAATCACTCCCTTCCTAATACTTACAGGCAGCTTTAGCTCTCTTGAACGTAAAAGGAAAAAGTGTATTCTGGCAGAAGGGAGTGCGAGAGGCAAAAAGGAGGAGAGGGAACACAGGAGAAGAATGTGCTTATCTGCAGCAGGTGATAAAAGACAGTGCTAGTCAACCATTAGGCTCCTGGTAACAGAATGTTTCTGGGAAATTATACATAGTTTAAGCAATGTGATATTCAGTCACTGACAATCAAAGACACAAGTAGGAAAGCACATACTAATGGTTTAAAAGCAGCTTACAATGTTCAAAAAACATAATTTATTGAAAGACATCTTTAGACTTCGTCTAAGAAGAAAAAGAAGTGGATAATTGTGAAGTGAAAAGGAAAATGGTATGTTGGTCTTCAGCATTTTTATAAATACAAATCTAGAAAATGTGGTGTTCATGTATATGCATCCTCCTTAGAAGTAGCTATTGCTGCAAATCTAGAGACTGGCATTGCTGCCCATTCTTTGCAGCATGCAGAGGTTGAATGGAAAGCATCAGTGAACATCAGTTTTCAAGTTTTGTCTTTTATTTAGGTCAAGTCTCTGTCCGGATCATTCTAGCAATATGCTTTAAGCTAAACCATTCTATCCTATAGGAGTGACAATATATATTTATCCATGAAAGTGAACCTCCACACCAGTCTTTTTAAACCTATGACTGTTTTTCTACTAGGATTATTTACTATTTAGCCAACATCTGTGTAGCTTTCTTGTCCCTGGAGAAGAAAAGCTTTCCCACAGCATGATGTTCACTATGTTTTACAATGGGACTGTGCGTCTCAGGGGATGTGTGGTGTTTGTTTTTAACCGCATCGCATGAGGGCCAAAAAAAAAAAATCTGTTTTAGTCTCATCTGACCAAAGCACTTTCTTCCACATCCTTCCTAAATCTCCTGCATGACTTGCAACAAACAGCTGCAGAGGCCGTCCTATTTCTTTCTCCTTGCTGAATTAGGGTGCTTGATGGAAAAATGTTCTTACGACAGATTATCTTACCTGAGCTACAACTCTCTGTACCTTCTGCGGAGTTACTGAGGGCCTCTTTGCTGCTTTTTCCCCACCCTGTCTGTTTAGATTGACAGTCATATGTTGGCATGTTTGCAGTTATGCCACACTCTCCATCTTTGGGTGACGGATCTATTGAATGGTAGATCTGGAGATTTGAAAAACTTTAATCTGCTTAAATATTGTCTACAACTTTCTTCCTGACCTGTCTTAGTCTCTTGGCCTTTATGATGATGGTGATAATGATGGTGGTTGTTCACTAACGTTCTTTAGCCTCTGTGGCCTTTACAAACAATTGGCATTGTATTGAGATTAAGTTACACAAAAGCGAACCCTCTAGCTGGGTGATTTCTGAGGTAAATTAGTTTTTGAGAACCTGCTGCTCTTAAAACCTTAGAAACCCATACATACTTTTCCTTCCACTTTATTTAAGTGCACTGCTTTTTTTAATTGCTATATGCACGTGAAATCCTAATAGAACAAAGTTTGAGGTTGTATCGAAATGCGAAAAGGGGTGCGAAAACGTTTTGCAATGCGCTGTACCTCGTCCGTTATGCAAAGAGCCGCAGGGAGCAAGCCGCACACCTCCAGCCTTCTTAGCAATGTCACCAAGTCCTGTGACTGCGTCCTGCCTTTGTGTGGAAAACTACTCGTGGAGTCGCATGAAATCAGAGCACGGGTTCTCGTAGCATGATTGCCCGTGACGGAAAAAAAGGCCAAACATTGACTAAATTAAACACTAAGGCTACACTGTAAACAGCTGCAGCGATTACTCCCCATGTCTTCTTCTTGACAAAGTGGTTGCTCAGGGGAGTGTTTGCCGGAGGATTAGAGCGTGCTTGCCGTCACCCCACCACCTCACTACATACGGGAATCACCCTGGTTTCCTGTGAACATAATAGTGTTTACAAAGCTGTGTCAATGCGCAGATTGTTGCAGGGGAGGCTGCTTATTGTACGCTCAGTGGAGAGGCTTCATTAAAGTGCATGTGTTTAGATACCGGCGAGTATGGAGTCAGCACAAACTGGGGATGTATTCACATGTGCTGGATCCTCTTTAACCTTGCCCACTTGAGCACACTTTGGCCAATGCACACACTCTGAGTCAGCAGAAACAGAAGCTTGGTGACTCTGCTAATGAACCCAAGTGTTATTTTTCAATTTACCCCTTGCCCAGGCAGAGGAACTCCTCTCAGCCACTGATTCGGTTACATGAAACCTTTTCCTCCTTTAAAAACCGCCATTCTTATTATCAATCACTCACTCTGTACCTCTGCTTTCCTGCTTGGTCATGCCTCAGTTCTCAGTTTGCCCACTTTCTCCTCCCCCCCTCCGCTCCTTTCGTCTCCTAATGCACGGTAAGGTATGAGCGACAGGAGTCCAGCCCTATATGAACAGACGCATAGCTGTAAAACTTATGTCAGTGCTTATCAGCTCTTCTATACTTCCGCAGTGTCTGTCAATCTGTCAGCGTTCAGGAGGCAGATAAAACATTGCTACTCCTGCAGCAGACTGTCCAGAAGAGGGCATCATTTCTATACAAAGATAGCCAGTAGGGAAGATAATGTCTAATTAGATGGTGCAGCTATTAAGGCCATTGGATTTTTTTTTTTTTAATTTTCATTATCAACATGGTTGTTATAGATAATGTAATAAAATGTAAACAAAATTAATCAAAGGCGTAAACTTTTGCTTATTTCACTGAAAGTAAAGAATTTAGACATAGAGAAGAACATTATAATATAGTGCAACTGGTGAAATTATGTACTTTGATATGATGAAATACCTCTTTTTTGAACTCAACAGCATTTTAGACTTTATATATAAAGTGTGTACATCATCATCACCTCTTACAAAGTCATAGATCCTCTCTCTAGACAGACCAACAGACAGGAGTATTAATGCCAAAAAAAATACATTAGAATGTTCTTTGTTTTATAAACAGATGGGTTTTTTTAAGAATCTCTGTTTAGTGTATTAAAAAAAAAATGTTTCCCAAATTTAAGATTACAGATTGTAAAATACATTTCAGATTCCTTTGAAATGTAATCTGAAATTAGCTATTTAGCAACGAATAGAGAAGAATCAAATAGAAAATCCTTTATTTGCACCCCAATGACATTTTCAGTATATTAGCAGCA
>NW_015113438.1:0-27699 GCF_001443285.1 Poecilia latipinna | reverse complement strand
TGTACTTAAGTACAGTAACGAAGTACTTGTACTTCGTTACTTCCCACCACTGATTAGCAGCAAATAGGAATCTAAATCATACACCACCTACATCATTAGCCAGCTATGTTTTCTTTGTTTCCCTCCTCTCAATTTGTGTGCATCACAATTTTTCTTAAGAAATAGGTACTCCAGTCACTTCCAGTCATTTCCATGGCACTGAGCCATTAAAAAAGAAAAACACCACTGGCTACAAAACCCAAGTTGTCTAAATAATTATTTAATGAAGTCATGCTCTCATAGTGGTATTGCAGTACTGATTTCTCTCTTGACTCTCAGTAGATCTGCCTTACAACTTTTCTACATAATTTGAAGCTGGACAATTTTAAAATTCGTCTTCTAGGATGTGAGGCTTATGTCATAATCCGTTACTGTCTGTCACCCATTTCCCTTTTTTTTTTTTTTTTTTTTTTTTTTTTTTTTTTTTTTTTTTTGTCATTCTCAGGTAATAATTTTAATGAAGGTGCATTTCCGGGCTGTCTGATATGGCGCATCCCCGCTAGCCTTCTCACTCCTTCCGTTTACTCTCTCCCCGGGATGTCTCAGCTCTTCCCCCTGCAGAACAAAGAGGATGCGGTCAGACCGGTCAGGTGGCTCGTCTCTCTCCCGACCGCGAACACCGGATGACACAGAAAATCCATTCGACACACAGGAAGTCACGACGCGCTTTCCGACTGCCTTGTGCGCCAGTGAGGAGAAAAAAAACTCCGGACTTGCGTCGCGCGGCGGTTTCAGGCAACGTTTTGCGACGCACGCAGCCAATTAAGCTACGTGTTTGGCGGCCACACACTCTACCCTGCCACTGCCAGCTCGGACTCCTGCTTTCATGGAAAGAGAGGGTGAGGCTGCTGAAGGCGCGCAACGAGGGGTAAAGCCACAAGACTGGAAAATATCCCCCCACCCTGTCATCAGCTGGAAGTGGAAATCAGAATGCTGTGGCGCTCTTGCTGCGACCTGAGCGTCTGAGCTCTCCTAAAATTAGATTTCACACAAATCAATGAAAAACAAAACCATAAAAAAAAAAAAAATCAATTTCGTTTGTTTCCAACGGTTAACTTTATAAATAAACGTCCTTGTCAAACTAAAACCTAATTTATTACGGTCTATGGAAACTGAGTGGTGCTTATCAACGCATCTTAAAGGGATAGTTGTGAATTTCTGAAGAAGTTCTGGTGATGCGCTACAAGCAGGTAATTTCCTACCACCAGCAGATAATTCGTGGCAACGTGACGTCAGGGCGTCATCCCTCCTCACCCTTTCCCCCAATTCCCCCAGCACCCGGCTGGAGGGCATGAAGACGACGACTACCACTGGTTTAAAGGTAACGCATGTGATAACGCGCTAAATCTTAAATGCGCGCATGATATATTAAAGAAAAAAGGACGCAGGGCTTTGTTGCTAATTGGCAACACTACGAAAACTAGATAACAAGTTCAGGAAAACGTTGTGTTTCGGGTCAGTTAAAAAAAAAAAAATAAGAATAATATTTTTTTTTTAAAAATGGCGGCCCACACACCAACTCTGACTGATCATCCGGTTTCATTTTAACCCAATTGTTCTACAGCGTCAGTGCGACTATGGGCGGTATAAAAGAATAGCCTTTTGCCCTCCACCATCGTACGCATGCGCAAAATGTTTTGACGTCAACAATAACATGCGACGGGAATATTGCTTCATTTTGTATGAATTCATATGTTTCGGTCTCAACTTTATTTCCCTTATAATCTTTAGCTTTCTGGGTAAGTAATAGTTCAATGGAAACATTGAATAGTTTTCATATTGTATTGATGTAAATGGCATTAAGATTTTTGTATTTGGAGTTGTTTAAAGATGGCAGAAATCCAGATGAGTTGGTCCAAGACCTTAAAGGTATACAGCTCAGACAGAGGTCAACACTGAAGCACTCTAATGTCATAAAAATAACTCAAATCTCAAAACCATGGACATTTCTGAACTTTTTTTTTTGTTTGTTTGCCAATATAAGCATGACAATGATTGAATAGTGTTTGCGTAAAACACTAAACCATTGGGGAACATTTGGAGATGTCCATATCCTGGCTTCTCTTGGACTAGCAATTAGCTTTTTACTTCTGCGACCAAGTAGTCTAGATAAGAGACGTCATCTGCATGTTTTCAAAAGTCAAATTTTAAAACTATATCTTTATTGCTTCACATTTACTTTGAGGTGAAACGCTTCAGACTTTTCAGTTTCCCGTATTTGTTTCATGATCACAGGACGTGGTCTCTTTAATTATACACTAAATTTACAATTGAAGGTCTAAGCTAAGCAATTATATGCCCTATCAAAAAAAAATTACATCAAGGGTATGGTGGTATTGAAATATCTCAACCACAAAATGAGGGTGCTGCTTTTGTGCACCCTGATTTTGTGGTTGAGACCACAAGGCATTATCTGCCTTTTGTCACGTACAGATAATGTATAAAAAATAGAGCGACGCACCTGAACACACGATAGTTTTTAAATAGCTTTTGCTTGTGATGCTATCACGCGTTCAAAACCTTCAACTAAGACTCAGGAGCCCAATCGTGCTGTGTCAACACAATAAACACAAGACACCACCCACTTTGGAGCCTCCTCCAATCACCCGGATGATTCTCTGACTGAGCAGGCAGTGCTCAGTCAGAATGGTGAAATCGAGAGAGGGGAGAACACGCTCAGTTCCCCTGCTGACCCGCTTTAAAGCGTAATGACACAGGGATAAAACACCCGAAGCAATTAGACTAACTTTTTTTTTTTCTGGGACGATATACAGTCAACGATCTCTTCTTTTTTTTTCTTCTTTTTCTTTTCATTTTATTTTATTTTGTCTATCTGCCTTACCGGGTTTCTCTGTGAACGTCAAGCGGCTCCACGGCTTCAAGTTACAAATATAGGAGCAAGCTGCAAGTTTCTAATGGGCAGACCCTTGGAGGCGGCTGGCCCACAAGCATGGGATTATTCGTCAAATGTGGCGAGAAAATAAGGATCTGCTGCGGAACGATGTGAGACGTTGCGCGTCTTGGATTCTCGCATTTCTGGATATCTTGAAAATCGTTGGCAACAGTTGAGAAGAGAGGGGATTACTATTATTATTATTTTATTATTATTATTATTATTTTATTATTATTATTATTATTATTTAAAAAAAAGATTGTGTGTACGTTCATATTGCTTCAACCTTGGGACCACCAATGGATTTACCCCTCCCGGCCCCTGTTTTCTGATATTATTATTATTTTTTTATTTTTTATTATTATTATTTTTTTTTCCCTCCTAAAGAAAGTTTTTTGCTTGATAACAAACAGCCGCATCGGCTGCTGAAAAGTTTTGGAAACCTTCGCTCAGCCCTTGCTTTATTTTGGACTGGATTTCCAACACCATGAACTTTATTGACAGTTTGACACTATTATTTTTGACGCTGTCAGCTGTCAAGGTGAGTGTGTGCTTTTCCTAATGGAAGGAGTGGAAAATACATGCACTAGTCATTGCTCATTAATGTGTAGCTTTGCCCTTGTCTTTCGTCTGTCTAGGTCATCGTTCATGTTTAAACAAGCCGAAATGTTTTGTGGGAGCTCATTACAAAGCTGACACTGTATAAACCAACCCCAATTACTCGTGGGTGGCTCGGATCATTCTTTTCTTGATTCCTCTACAAATGCTGCCCATTTTGTTTTGTTTTGTTTGCAAATTTTGTTTTTATTTTTTTCTTTTAAGATTATGTTGTGAAGTTTGACGAAGGGGGTGGGGGTATATTGTAGGCCGGCTCCAAAACCACCTTGAAGATATTATTACGCTTTAAAGGCGCAGTGGCTCTATTCTGAATCAGGAGCAGGTTCACTCCCGGTGGCGGCTTTCAGAGTGAGGCAGACGCGACGAGAAGCTTTCTATATAATCGTTAAGCAAAGGAAAAGAAGAAGAAGAAGGAAAAAAAAAGCTGGACATTGGGGGTTGCGCGTTTTCTCCGCTCCTTGATTAGGCTTTAAAAGATCATTTGCGGCGGCGTCCTCGGATTTCCTTTCTCTGAATATCCCTGATTTCGCTCCAGAGTCTTGGAAAGACTCCGACTAATACATATGGCCGAACTGCTAATTTATCAACCGGCATATCTTCACTCAGTTAAAGGGTCTGTGTTCGCAGCTTGACACCCTAATACAGTAAATGTGGGTGTTTAAAGGGGAAGGTTGGGGGGTGACGATGTTGGAATTGGGGGGGACTCTCTCTTTCTCTCTCAGCCCACAAGGTTGGACCCTCTCACGCCACCAGAAAGGGGGCGGAGCCTGCATGCGCACAAGCCGTTTCTCCCCCCCCCCCCCCTACACTTTTCATTAATGAATTGAATCTCATTGAGCGCATGCCGGTTGAGCAGGAGCAGCTTCTCGTGTAATGTTGGCGAGGTATTGCGCGAGATGAGCGGGCGTTTTCTATGTGATCAAAAGAGGTGGAGGGGGGGTTAAAAAAAAAAGGGTGTGTATGCCTATATAGGAGGTGACAAAACCGTACGCGTAACGAACAAATGGAAAGTTGCCAGAAAGGGGGAAAAAAAAAAATAAATCCTCTTGCCCCTCTGGTGTGGTGACAGCTACACCCAGAGAGGAGCAAGCAGACATTCCCGATGGTTTTTAATGGCAGCGGTTATTACAACGTGGTTCGCTGCGGAGCCACACATTAAAAAAGGTTTGAAAGCTGAAACCAAACCTACAGCGATTCGGAAGTTTATAAAGTTTTGCCACGTAGTTGATGAGGCAGAACTTCCATGTGGCTCATTATATCTTCTGCTCAAAGAGTCCACTTAGCTCCATAAGGAAGAACACCCTGCGGCAATATAATAGTTAATAAGCCCTCTAAACAATAGGAAAATGTGTTTGGACCAGGGCTGGTCATAGATTACTTGGGGCCTTGGGCAGAATTTTGACTTTTTTTTCCCCCTTGATTTTGTTTATGTTGTGCATTTAACACGCTTAGTTTCATGGTTTACTAGCAGTTAATTCAACTGTACCAACTGTAAATAAATGGCTTTAAATTAGCGGTGGAGAGACTATAAGTCTCTCTGCTCTTCTCATTTTGCCCTCCAAAGTGCAGCCTTTCCGTGAAAGCTATTTATGTTTTACTCAGTAACAGTAACTGTTGTGCATTTGTCTGGTATTCTATATTGTGACTGAAGCTAAATTTTCCATTTCCGTTAGAGGAAATTTAACAGAAAATCAACATTTTGAAGATGTAAGTGAATTACGGGCTCTCAGCAGGAGCATAGTTTGCTTATAGTTTGGTCTGGCTCTATTGAAGATGTAAGTGGTGTGACTAGGTGTGATTTTCAACAAAAGTTTTAGAACTGAATTTAAATTTTGACTAAGAATATCAAATTCTAGAGGTGTTTTTCTAGACTAGATAAAAACAAGGACTGACCAACCTTAAAAAAATAAAAAAAGATGTGTGCTGATGTCCGTGTAATTCTTGGCTGAATTTTGTTTTCTACTTAAAAGAATGATGGCACACAGGGTACAAAACAAGGACTTGTCCCCAGAATTGTATCCGGTGTTGCTTTTCTATTTTAGCAACGTTCCACAGAAATGTCAAAATGCAAACATGTTCTTTCTCAGAATTGGATAAGCAAAGGGCAATAGCAGGGTCATTTTCTTTCGGAGTTCTTGCACAATCTACTGTAACTAACTGCAATCTTTTTTTTCTTTTCTTTTTTCCTCCTTGCAGAGTGCCCACATACCGGAGAGAGCAGAGAGAGGTCCACATGACGGTAGGTGTCCCACAGGGCACCGTGGGAATACAGTCTGTGCTGGGCTCTCTGCTGGCTCGCAGCCAATCACAGAGGGCTGGTTTGAATTTCACCTTGACATTAAAAAGGAAATTATCGCCCCCTACTGGAATTCCACGTAGCCTGACCCTTTATGTCCCTGAGATTTGTGTCTTCAGATTTAGCTTTTCCTTTCCTCTGTAAACCAGAACAGTTAAACCTGTAAACATAGTTAAACCTGTAAAACTGTAATTTGTGGCGTCTAGTCCCACTTGAGGTTAACCTGGGAAAGTGTTATGGTCACCAGACTCGTTTATAGAAAGGAATGTCACCCTCTTGGCTCCAAAAATTTCATTTTGCACAATTGCCAGCATTGCCCAATCTAATTTGAACAATCACAAGCCAGGCTTCATGATATTGCTCAGACACAGCATGGTTGGTTTAGTTTCCCTGAGGGCCAGTGGCCTCTGGGCTGTTTCAGCCTCAGTTATGGCCCCCGCAATGTTTCAGAGGTGTTGTCAGTCCGTTTGCTAATGTCTTTCACAAGATCAGGGCTCCTGCAAAGACAAAAAGGGAGGAGGGGAGTAGTTTGAAGGTGAAAAAGTTGTTATTGTATCTCTGTAGTATGTAAATGATCAAAGAGAGCAGAGCAAAGAGGTGATGTTTAAGTCTAAATTGTAGCTATATAGATAAAACAACTCGTTAATGTTTATGATCAATTATGTAAGTGCTTGTAAAGAGGGGCAGTTCGTTTTTTTTTTTTTGTTTTGTTTTGTTTTTTTTTCTTATATAAACCAAGTACTTTCGAATGCTGTCCACTGCACAACATGCCTGCGTTTTATTCAAATTTCCAATCAGATGCGTGTCCTCGTTTATAACTCCGATCCTGTTACCTGTGTCTCCCCAGTGATCCCCTTGATGGAGGTGTACAACAAGAGTTTGTGTCAGCCCCGAGAGCTGCTGGTGGATATCCTGCAGGAGTATCCAGAGGAGGTGGAGCACATCTTCATCCCGTCCTGCGTGGTGCTGAAGCGCTGCGCCGGCTGCTGCAGCGACGAAATGCTACAATGCACCCCGACAGCCACCTATAACGTCACAATGGAGGTCAGCATTCGTATGCGCAACACCATCACGTCAGAGTTTTAATTGCCAAGCAGTTTGTCTTAATTTTCACACTAGAGACTCTGAACAGAAAGGCCCAACAGAGCGTGGCATTTAGAAATCCCCTTTGATGCGTCCAAGTGCGTAAAGCTCAAAGAGCTTTTCAAAATTATATCCTTACATAATCTGAATTAGTCAGAATTTGTTTCTGAAAACATGTAATTGATGTGGACAGTTTTGGTGTGCATCAGAACTAAAGAAAATGTGTTAATAAATCCTTAGAGGAACAGTTTTTTTTTTCCCCATCAAGACTTTGTACCTCCTGACTCCTGCTCTACCTGGTACCAGTTAACAGACTTTCTGGAGTGAGGTTTTTTAAAACTGTCATTAGTAACTGTACTGTTATCGATTATAGATAGATTCCATTTTGCTTTAAGTTTGTAGAAACATTTTCAAGCTAGCGTCTCATGCAAGAAAGATTCCCTAAGTTTATTAAGTCAAAACGACGCAAAAGGAAACAGTTAAAGTTTGTGCAAATAGAGGGTGTGGGCCTGTACTTTCAGATGAGACTGAAGACTAAATATGTCTCTGCGTTCAGTTTTAGAGTTTCTGTGCGAAGGTTGCGTTAGCCGAAGCTGGTTAAGCCTAATCAGCTGATCGTGAGTCCACCGGGATAATTTTCAAACAACGCCTGAACCGGGAAATCACCAGCTTAGATTATATTGCACAATTGACATCGCGTCACAAAATCCAAAAGTTCATTCCACTCTGGCGGACTTAGAGTGGACTGAAGTGGAGCAATTGATAAGGCGGATTTATGCAGCGCACAGCAACTTAAGTGTAATAACTCGGACTTGGCGAAGGAAGCGCAAGAGTGGATTGTATCTGTAGTTAGCGTCAGCTAACACATTGGGGACCTATGAATTGCTTTAAACCTCATACTACTCGGATCTATTTGCTTAAATGACATCTCTCCACTACAGATTAGAAAACTATTACTGATAACATCACAAACCATCACATAAAACAATCCAACATGTTCTCTTAACACTCATAACATCTGAAGTTAAAATGAATTTTAGGCTCAGACCAAAACTTTGTGATTTACCCTTAAAGTTATTTAAAATTAGTGATCAAATTACAAGAACTAGTCAGACCTCTTGAATTGTCTCCATGGGTCAACGCTTTCAACCATCAGCCGCAGAAAAACACCCCCACATCATGATGCTGCCACCACCTCCACAGAACAGCAGTATTTATTATTTATTTACTTATTTTATCTAAGTTGCACGCAGGTGAAATGTGCTGAACACAGATATTCTGGTTTGTCTCTGAAGAAAATGTTAACTTGTGCTTGTTTTAACTTTCTATGTTTATCGTTGCAACATAATGAAATGTAAAAAACAAAAAAAAGTTCAAGAAATATGAAGTACAGAAAGTAACTCTAATTAAAATCTCTCTCCTCTTTTACAGATTAAAAGAATAAAACTCCAAAGGCAACAAAATGACATTTTCATGAGTTTTACAGAACACAGCGCATGTGAGTGTAGGTAAGAAACCTCGAACACACAAGCACTCGCACGAACGAACGCACGCACACACACACACACACACACACACACACACACAGCATCTCTAAAAAGCAAATCACTGCACCATTGTGCAGCAGAGTCAAGGTCAGCCAAACACGTCATGTTAAGTCATTGTTTACAGGTTGCCCCTGACACATTCAATGTATGCAAATCATCCAGATTGGTATCTTATCTTGCCCTCTTCCACTTGGCTGGGCCTTTTTAAAGGAAAGTCCTGAGCAGGTTCCAATATATCACGGCCGACGTCTTGCCGAGTTTTGAATTTATCATCTTTCCACAGCATAGCTGCGGCTCTGTGGCATGTAACAGGTCCTGCCTGGAACCACACGCCATGGCTTGGACCACTGTGGTTATGTAGGAGTCTTGTTCTTGGTCACTTCCTGAGCCATAATGTCAGTCAGAGAATTGCACAGATGTTGCTTCTAGTGCAACCAACAAATGGTAACAGTTAGAGATGGCGTAGTGTATCAGGAGTTTGGTCAATGGCTATTGGCTGGTGCAGTTAGACACAAAGGTTGTGAAGGGCCTTTTCAATCAATTAATCAAAATTCATTTGTATAGCACATTTCAGCAGCAAGGCATTTCGAGGTGCTTTACATAATTAAAGAAAAAAATAAGAACAGCATGTGACATTGAATAAACAGTAAGAAAGAGAAAGATTTTGAAAAAAAAAGAGTATTAAGGAGTATTAAGTAACATAAGTGTCTTATCTTAATATAATCATTAATTTGAGAAGCTTAGCAAATCTTCCATTTAAATTGAGGTCAGTAAACTCAAAAAATGCCTTCCTGCTTCTTTTTATTTGCCTATTTCTTCTGTCATGTTTTATTTGCTGTTGTTCATAGAAAGGACTGTGTTAATGTTAAAAACAGAACACAAGTGTTAAAACTGGAATAATCAAATCTAAATGTGACAAAAACTGGAACAAACGTCAACATCTTCAACTAATGAATAGCTGTGTCCCCTCTAATCATTGACAGAGCTCTTTTCTGTCCTTGAGTTTCTGTTTACTATTGAAGACTTTTTTTTTTCTCCACATTCTGATTATGATGGTAGTAGGGGTTTGAGTAATGACGCAGCAGCTCAGAGGGGACATGCATCGTCCTCCCATGCTACAGAAAAATCTGAAAAGAAAACAAACAACGCAGGGACACTACTGACCAAGGCCCACAAAGTTACACAACTGCTGCTCTACGCCCCATGTTTGCGCAGTTAGTTCAAACTGGAGTCTGACTTTGCCTATGTGTTTGTCAGAAATCTCATTGTGAATAACCTTGAACGGTGGGCGTCGCCATTTAGATGTATGTTCGTAACGATCCACCTGGAGGTGACCTAATTAAGTGAATAAAAAATAATAAGAACTCCCACCATTTTTGGTTTGTACAACAACAAACCTGTGTCATATAATTGGATGCATGTTTTTTTGAGTTTTAATAACAAATCAGAAAAGTCAGATCATGTTGTATCTCTTCCATTTTCGGTTAGATTCAAAAGGGCTACTGCTATGGTTTTTGTCTCTTTTATTTCTTAAAATCCATAGGAAAAAAACCCCAAAAAACATTGGATTCGGGATGTCAAATTTCAAAGAAAAACAAAAATCTATATTGGCCAAAAAAGTTGGTGGCTAATATTTTAGTTCTTTTGATTTTAGTTCCTGCTCCCCTAAATGAAGAAAGCATCATTTTAGATTTTTGATTATCATTCCTCCTCTATCCTCCTAGCTCTTTAGATATACATTTATGACCTCATTGTACAATCTTCTAAAAGTCCAACAAAATCACAAAGTAAGAAACAGATTTATTTCAATGTCAATTTCAAAAGATTTCTTTTAACTACAACAATTTTTCTAACGATTTAAAACCTAAAAACAGGAGCAGCAGACAAAATAATGAATCTTTCGCTTGGATTCACAGTACAACCAAGACTTTAAAAGCCTTTAAAGAAAATGTACTTTATTTTATAAATACAATAATAACTCAAATTTTCAGTGTTTTACAGCTTTTTTAAGTGCGCCACCAAAAACCCAATGCCATAGAAGACTTTTTTCATTTCATGAAAACATTTAGCAGACAACTACAAAATATTAAAGTCCAAGTTTTAATTGAGCGTTTCCCATCTTATCAACATTATGACTCTTCAAACTGTTCAAATTAGTTCCTTTAAAGATGGTGCAGAAATGAACCAAGGTCAGAAAAAGAATCTGGTAAATTTTAGTGCAAGTACATTTCATTGTGTTCCTGCAAGATGTAACACTGGCCTTGCTGAAGCATCCAGACACAATAACCAGATAGTCTCTGTCTGATGCAGGAGGCGTCGCCCTCTAAACAATGCACATGCTTACATTATTTATCCTTAACTTATTCATCCGATGTACTTGAAATGCGGGGATCTTGCAACAGTTTGTCAAACCAAACATTGGCCAGGAGTCTGGGACCATCTCAGGGGAAATACTGTTTCCTAACTTTATTGGCAGACGGCTGCCTGGGGAGGTTGCCAGCAGAGTTATTGCTCCACACTCTCTTATCGGCAAGACCTGTCACAAAAAAGTGAAACAAACCTCTTAGTTCTCAATTGTGGACGTGTTTGTAGGTATGTATCCGTCGACAAACGCCACACCCGCCTCATGCCCCCCCAATTCCCGTGCCTGAGTCTACAGTGATCTGCTTTGTTTCCCAACTGCTTTGTTTCATTGACCAAGTTCAGTGAAAGGCATTTGAAAGTGAAAGCTAGTTTTAGCACCGTTTCTTGTAAATGTCATGGCAGTGATGTAACGTGATTTGAGAGGATTAATGTGTGTCAACCCATGCTGAAGTATAACCTCGATGGTTTTGACGCGCATCTGTTCACCAGCCGAACAGGCAGAGCTCATTGTGTCCTAACGTCGTATTTCTGTTGCTCCCTTTCAGGTTAAAGACAGAAGTCCGAGAAAAGAAAGAAAAGTGAGTACTGCAGCTCTCTCTGCATGGAGATTGGGACATTGCGGGAGGGGGGAATTCAGGTCTCATGTTGCTTTGCAAATGATCCCTCTCTTAATCTGTGTAACTACACTCTACACTCTCAAGTGATGTACCAGTTGATTTTTCCTTCCTTCTGTCTGCGTATTGCAATGCTTTGTCAAATCCAACACAAAACACTCCATAGCAATAATTTACACTCAGCGTATACGACACATAGGATCATCTGGGATCAGCATGCTGTGTTCGGTTGATAAATGCTGAGAGTGGTGACTGAATCAACAGGTGAATGACTGACTTGATGAGGCCATTGCCCCACCAACACCTTTTCCTGACTTTCCTATTGCATTTTTATAATCCTCCTCTCTAGCCTCAACCTGTTTACATCCGACTTAACTTCTGTTCCTCCCGCTTCTAATTGCTCTGATATAGATAAGTGTTTTTTGAAGTGCTGTTAAGCTGTTTGGTTCATGGTCCACCTTTAGTGATACTGCCTGCCCCACGCCACACGAGTCGCCGCTCTAACGGTCATTAAGGCTCTTTAATCTCCCTCTGTGGGTACTTGTTAATATTTTTCCACTGCACGGCTGTTGTTGTCGGCCATATTTTGGTTTTTATGTTGGGCTGTCTGTCATATAGATAAGGCTCAGATTTAAGACCTTCTCTCTGACCTTGTCTCAACTGTTTACAAGTCTGTCATTGATGGTGTGCTTCGACAAAGGGATGATCCCGGGGGTCATTCAACTTCTGCTTCTGACGCTTTCAGATGTTCTTTCTTGTTTTATCGCCGCATGCTAGCCTCTCCTGAGGTCCCAGAGTTTGTCAGGGTGAGTCATCCTGCTGAGGTTGTGAAACGAGTTAACTGTCAACGTCCAACTAGGAAATCAGACCAGATGAAGAGGAAGCCTTTACATGTGCACACATCCTGTTTTGTGGACCGGTTAGTGACATATTTACCATCCTGTTCCACATTCTGGTCCAACTGGAGGCTTCCGGACCGTTAATGTTACCTTGTGACTAGAATACAAAGTGTTTCCTTGAGCAGTTAAAACTAAATTTGTGATTTTGCTAGCAGAAGTGCTTGCGGAACATCGATACTAGCCTTGCCTTGTTTTGCCAGTCGGCGCTCTACTTTGTTCCAGAAGAAAGTTCATCACAGACATTGGATGCGATTACATTAGACATCCACAGCCCTCAGAGGAATATGCCTGGCTTTTGTAAACTCTCACTTTTCCTCTAATGTCTCAGTGAGTTTAATGGTCGCCGTTCATTGTGAAATATTTGATGAAAGAGATGAAATCTAGGACACATATTCATGAGCTGCAGAAGATGCGTTGTAATGAATCAGTTCCTCAACCTCCTATGAAAGGTCCTCGTGAACAAAAATTGCTTTGATTTATGATCAACCAACATTCCAGTGAGGCCTCCGTAACACCAATTACCAACTGTTTGAATGCTAACTACAAGGCTAAACTTGTTGAATAGAACGCTGCCAAACATTACCATGCTAATGCTGTCACGTAGCAAGTTCTCACTGTGCCGTGAGCATGGCTTCGCGTCTTTGTGGCTGGTGTTAAGTTTCCCCTCGAATAAGGCCTACATTGCCAATCTGTTTGCGGTTAATAAGCAGAACGAGAGATGAAAACAGGCAGAAATACAAGAAAAAAAAAAGTTCTGTTTGAATGAAGTAAGATGATGGCAGATGTCCAAGGATAGCAATAATCAGCTTTCACCTGTGCATCAAACATTTTGCAGAATTACAATTCATTCTCCTCATAAAAACACGCACTATTGAGAACAAAGATGTTTGTATATTTTTGTTTCAGTGCTTTGAGATGTAAAACTATGGGGCTTGATTTGATGTAGCTTGTAATTCAGAGGGACATCATGCAAAAAAAAAAAAAAAAAAGTGTTGTACCCACAGAACCCATCTGTGGCAACTGACATCTTACTCGTTTTGTTCTACTTTCAATCATAACCGCCTCTGAAGAAGCTCCCGTTGGCTGAAGTTCAATGATCTCCTCTGTCTTCACTCAAATTAAGTCTGGCGTGTGTTTATAGCATTTTATGTGGTGCATGATGCATCTCTCCACTTCAGAGAGATGCATCACTTTTTACTTTTACCTGTTGCAGAACAAAGTTCTTTCTGGCCCTTTACATCTCATACTTCACAATCACTCAAGTTCAAAACACCTGTAAAAGTCCTTATAGGTTTTACTTGGAAATTACAACCATGCCCACTTCAGATTTCTGACGATCAGACACAAGAAAAAATGCCTCTGCCCAAACCACAGCTGCATTATTTAAGTCATTTTAGTTTTGTAGTCCCTCTCACGCGGTAATGTCTCGTCTCTTGCCGAGCAGCATAGGCCTTAAGTCACCCAGCTATCTGGCTGCTGAGTGACTGTGATCGGTACGTCACTCTTTCAAACTGCTAAAATGACTCGTTTCGACAAAAATCAGGTGAAACAGAACTTTGACTGAATGTTTTTGTTTGGCTGTGTTTAGATAGAACATACAGGCAAGTACTATCAACAATCTATTCATTTTTCTTGGCGAAATAAAGCCAAGGATTATAAACTAAACAACTACACAAAAAGCATCCATTGATTCCCAGTATTTGGAGGGTTGTGGGTTCATATCTTGATGTGGAAACTTGGTGGCAAAATCTCCCTTACAGAAACAGAGTTAAAGTTTTCCTTTTGCACTTCATAAACTATAAAGCCTTTAACGTGTCTGCCGTGATTTACAATAACATGAGTTAGTGACTGAAATTGTGTCTAACTCCAGCTTGCGCTTGTGAAACACAAGGGGCTGAGTGCGTAAAACTGCGTGTAGATACTCAACAAAGTCTTTTGGACTTCATGTGAACACATTCGTGAAGCAATGCACGTACATGCCCTGTTTTACAAACATACTAAACAAGTCTGCTTTGCATTCCAATCTTGACCCATGAGTGATTACATATATATTAAATCGTGAGTCATTTGCATATAAAAAGCTCTGTTAGCATCAAATGTCAGATATATCAATGAACACAACAGCAAAGACAAAGCACAAAGCCAGTGAATTTGAAACTAAGACACCAAGAGGAAAGATAAAAACTTCTTTTCACTTTGTCAAATTTAAAAACACACGGTGTAATCAATATGTTGGGAAGATTTTCCCTCCACAATCTCCCTTGACAAGTTTTAGTACGTTGGGAAGAAAAGCGCACTCGTGATTGTTGTGCCCACGCATCGTTTATGCATCCAGCCCCTTGTGTACGCTTGATAAGCACACTTCTGTTTGTTCTCATTGTGCCCCATTCTGAAACAAGTTGAATCGGCCCTAAAGAGTTGACCCAGATAATGTTGAAAGATGCCGTTTTGGTGAAGTCCAAGCCTTTTGTCCTCGATTCATCCGGTAAATTTCCGCCTACGGCGAAGCCTCACAACCGTTAATTGGTTTCACTCTCTCCAGAGTCATTGTACCATTTTATAAGACCAATCATCCCGGGGAAAAAAAAAAAGGCCTTTGAAGCCAAGCTGGACAATGAAATGATTTTCTCACAGATAGCACATTATATTTAAAAAAACAGTGGGATGTGGCTAGATCTGGGTGTGTCTCTTATTTTACCAATTTCAAGGAAAGTACGTTATCCACACTGGGATATGCCTTTCCTCTTATTAATACAAGCAGAGATTTCTCATTCAAATCGAATCATTTTTCTTTTACCATCATTCAAAAAATATCAATGTTGGCTATAGTTATCATCAGTTTAAGATGTCAGCGTACCAGTTCATCTTTATCGCCAGTCTCTCAGGCATTTCTTTGGGTTGTTGTCCTTTTTCTCTTGCAGAAAACCCCGGACAGGCAAAGGCAAAGGCCTAAAGAGAAAGCGAAAGAAAAACCGTGACAAAACAATTCACGATGCGTATGTCAGCTCCGCCTTCTCCACCTACCTGCACCTGAGTGTTGCGCTTCTCATAATTAAGCTAATTTGGGAGGAGCTCTTTTGCCCTTTTTAATTTTGTGCCATTTAATTTATCCGTCGGCCATATCAGTTAGCATGTCACTTCTGTGTACTGTCCTAACATTGTCTCGTCAGTCATGCTTTTCATAATTCTGAGAGCACATGTGTCTGAGCTGGCCTGTCTGCCGGGTATTGCTGCTAATGTGTTCTTGCAAAGAAATTTACACATAATACACACAGGAAAGAGTTTGTCATATCCGATCTTGTAAAAATAAGCCATATAACCCATGTCACCGTTTCCAAAAACACCAACTAATTTGTGCAGAGATATTTGCAAGCATGTCACACCTTTATGACAAAGACTAGACCAGTGATTGGGATCAGATTCAGCAGCAGAAACCGGAGGATCAAACACCTTGTTGGCTTAAAAGATGAATAGGGATGCTTAAGAAATCTGTAATAAGCTGATTTGAAATGAGCTGCTAGCTGAAGGACAGACCTTTTCCTACAGCAGATCACAGGTCCACCAGCATGGCTTTAGACTGCCTCATATTTATCTGTGCTGGGATCAGCGAGATTGTAATCATGGTCCTGTCTTCAGTGTTGAGTCTGTGTCGCTTTGCTGTGTCTCTCTGCCTCTCTCTGTTCTTTTCATCTTAAAAAACTGTTTTTGTTGTCCTGAGCTTAATGCTGGTACATTTTTATGTAATGTGAAGATATGAATGATTGCTATCTATTGCCTTTATTTCGTTTCGTTTTTTTGTTTTTCCTTTGATTTGTTTGGCAAGTACAGTTTTTTCTTTTGTTTGTTTCCTTGTTACCTACTTTTGTGTCTGAGACCGTTCAAGTAATTCACTTTTTTTTTTTTTTTTTCAAAAAAACTAACATAAAGATGACCTCATGTTTCTCCAGTGCAGATATTGTGAACATATTCTGTCTGTATGTTCGGTTGTTATTTGTACACTGATGTCAGTGGAATTTCTGAGCCTTATTCCGAAATGTAATTTAAAACCTTTTCCGCTTCTGTTTTTGAGTCTCATGTCTATCTGTGAGAATCGCAGTTTTCAGTTTTACTCAATAAAATTGAAACGTTCTTAATGGTGCACAAAACAGACCCTTGAGTATTCTTTATCAGACAAGCGAGAGCAAGAAGTGTGCTGTCATTTACCTGCAGCTCAGTGCTGTTACGTGTCATTCTGCTGTGCATGAAATGGTCTAGAGCTTCGCTCACTGCATGTCTAACCCAACTTTTTTGTGAGTGGTTCGATCAATGTGGAAGGGATGGGAGATGAGGTTTCATTTTTAAAGCTTGATTTTTTTTTTCCTTTTGCTTGCTCTGTGGGAACCTGTGTGCAATGCTGCCAAAAGTGTCACATGCAGGGATCCCTGGCAGTGGCTTGGAGGAGCAACTGGGGCATTAAAAAAAAAAAAAGGGTTGACCTTAGGGCGACCTGTCGCAGGTGGTAATAGTATCCTGTTATAATCTGCCTCTCCCTCTTCCTCCCCATCTCTGTCTTTGTCTCTGTCTGTCCAGTGTCTGTGAGCCATGTTGTGATAACTGCGCAGAGAGGAGAAAGCGTTTGTTTGTGCAGGACCCTTCAACCTGCCGGTGCTCCTGCAAACACACAGTTGAATACTGTAAAGAACGCCAGCTAGAGCTCAACGAGAAGACCTGCAAGTAAGCGCTGCTGCTTTAGCCGAAGTCAACTTTAGCAGATTGCCTTTAAACGGAACTAGAAGACATAGATGGCTTTTTTTTTCTTAAATAACACAACTAACTAAACATTCAGCTGTGAAACTTGTAGCAGCTACTGTAGTTGGCTTGTTACCCCCATTGTTTCCATTGGACGCAGTTGCATTGTATTCTGGGTACTTTGTTGGTTTAATATCTCGGCCAGAAATCACCTCGGAAAGAGAGCGTAGCAGCTGTTAGACCGCGCACATCGAATGAATTCAAGCTAAATATCACGTTTCTGTGGTACACGTCTATCTGGAAGTTATGAAAAAAACTTTCCCCTTGCTTTCGACTTCTGAAACTCCTGCAGGGAATTTTAACAGCCCATGATCTATGGCATTGTCAATGCTGTCATGCAAGATCCAGTCAGGAAAATAGATGGGATTGTCCACATGTTGCATAATGAACCTGCTGATGGTCTGTATAGTTTTTTGTTTGTTTTTTTGCATGGCAACTCTTCTTACAAAGGGAGAACCAATATGGACGTGTTGCACAATTTAGACTCATATCCAGCTAAGACCCACGTAGAGTTCCCAAATGGTTTTGCAGATACGTTTGCATTTAGTAGAGCCAAGAGGGTCTCATACAAGAAGCTCATTGTTTGTCCGGTCCCACTTCGTTCCAGCCTGAGCAAAATACATTATGGGGCCCACATTCACATGTCGGCAGAGGGAGGTGCCCCCCAACTGCTTAATCTCTCTTCATCCATGAAAGAAATTCTCAGCTGATTCCACCAACGTAGTGGATGTTCCAGTGTGGAAGAAAAGTTTATTTTAGTCGAAATGGTGTTTCCAAGTCCGACTTCTTGTTCAAGTCGTTCCAAAGACTCAGCAACCCCGCGGAAAGTTTTGGTCAAAACAGAGACGTAGACCAGAGTGGATGTAACCGACACAGACATCAGAAATTCGTTGCAACTGCGCCTGGTGTTAACAAGGGGTTAGACTTAACAAAGCAGTGGAGCATTGTACCTGTGTTGCATGTCGTTTCCTTTTTCTACATCTACACATTTCTTGTATCATCTTTATAAGTTTTCTGACTTAAAGAGAGTAACATTTTTGACTGGTGTAGCTACAAACCTTAAACCATATTACTGGTTAGTGGCAAATTCTGACCATGAAATACTGTGGTCTAACTTTGGGACGGAGTGCTAGAAGTAGTGATAAAGTGTTAAAGTTTTCAATGAGGAAACAAAAGCTGTTTCCTTTAGTGCCTGAAATCCTTACGAGCTTGTTGTACTCTTGGAGAGAATGACGTCGTAGTCACATCATGTGTTTGGAAAAAGCGGACGAGAAATTAGATCTGCTCATGGTATATTAAACTTGTTTGCAATAGACTGAATTTGGTACTAAAGCGTCACCCTAGAAACTCCAGAGATCTAGTTGGAATTGAATCTCACTTCGCCGGCTTGCATGGTAAACAAATTCCTTGTGCCTTACGGGATTCGTTCATTTGACATTGTTGGCATTGCATCATATTCAGTTGGTAAATTATGGCTTTTAGATATAGATTGACGAGGAGCTTATTTGTGATTGACAAGCTGCTGAGCTGTTAGTGTGTTGACTAGCTTTAATTTCTGTTCTGGTTGGTAAGATTCTTTTTTGACTTATCACCTCCAGTGGTACAAAATATATGTTTTTTTCTTATCAGCCATTTCGTCACCATGAAGAAAATTAATATCACCATGTTGGTGTAAAAAAGGACACTTATTTTTTAATTTTTTTCAAATATAGCAGTGATGGGTCTTTTTTTTTAATACAACGACCAAATGCTAAACCACTGCTTAAAACCAAACAATAGCTGCTCCAAGTGGCCAAATAAGTTGTCACAGCTCTGAGACATTTAGTTAGTGATGCAAGCTTGAGGCATCACTATCTTTTCACTTTCTGATTTTCACTTTCTGAATTCCTGTTGTAAAGGCACTTGTCTTCTTGTTGTTATTCTTCGGCTATCTTCCCTTTGCTCTTAACTGTTTAACTGATGTCCTTTTTTATCTTTTGTTGTCTCTTCCTGTTTAGATGTGACAAGCCGAGAAGATGAGAGAGGTGCCAGCACCAGATGTACAAGATGAAGGAACATTTTAAAGATATTTCACAGCACAGCACTTTGACCTTTATACCCTAAGCTCTTTTCTTTGGAAAGCATTCCCCCCGGACTGACAGAACAAAGAGAAAGACTGAAGTTTCCTCCCTCTGTATATCTGTGTGTATATAGATCACATTAAAAGAGAAAAAAATAACGTACAGATTTGTTATGCTGCTACAGAAACAAATAACTAAACCCACCATTTGACTAAAAAGCGAAGTAGCCGTCATGTGGTTTTGAATTTCTAACAGGCTTTCGATGCAGATGTGGTCTTATTGTCAATTCGTTGTGCGAGATTACTTCACTGGATACGAGTCTACTGTGGTTGTACGTCAGTCATAACAAGCAAAACCTCTAGATATATTTAACTTCTAAAACGGCGGGTGAGACTGAAGAAGGGTGTGCTTTGCTTTGTGAGATGATGGTTGGACTTTCGTCGGCTGACACGCTTGGAGAAAACGGACACGACAAACGGGACAGCGGACGGAAAGATGTCCCTGCTCAATAACGCTTCCCTCTGAGGACATTTGCAGGACTCCTGTGGACTCTCGCGCCAACGACACTGCGCTCGGACGGGACTCTAGAATGACGGTGCCATATACTTTCAAAGGGATACTGGTCGTTGATATAGCATTTAATGTTTTGCGATGTGCTACAAGAAAACCACTGAAAATATCCTATATACTGTAGTTTGATTCCATTTGAAAACTGTGCCTGACACGATGTACTGAGAAATCCTTTGAGTGCTTTTTAAATTATTTTTTTTTGTTTCCTCTTCAAAGAGGAGATTATCAAACTTGTTTTCTTTATGGAACACTACAAATTCATTGATTATACATCGTCTCTGTCCTTGTACATAGTCAATATCCCTTTATGCCATCGTCCATTCTAGATAATTTATAATGTTATAGAGTATTTTTCAGTATTCAGTCGTGTACACATATTTAATTTTGTCTATTTATGTATGCTGTGTTATGTACTTGTAGCTGTCTTTTTTTTCCATATGCGTAAGGTCACTGATGGTTATGCTCAGCATGGAGGCTCTCTGTGCTTTTCTATAAAACCAGTTTTAAAAAAAAAAAATCAAAAATGATATGTTAACATTCCCTATATGGATTATTTGTACTGCCTTACCAATGACATCTCTATTTCAAGCCCTTGTCATCTAAGAGGGGGCAAGTGCCATGTAGAGTTTTAACTTTGATGAGTGTGTCTGGTATGAATGTGTGGTCGAATGAAAGTGTTCACCTGCCGGTAGGAGTTACTAAATTGTATTTAAGAAAGTAACACGTTTGTGTTTTTGTTCATTGTGCAAAATGGAATTACTCTACTACAATAAACTACTGCTAGCAGCTAAGTACACACTACCATAGCACAACCACAAATTTAAAAAAATTGGATCTCCATTCTGACCGCCATCAGTCTTAGAGCCTCTATTATAAGATATTTTTTGTGTCTTCTACCCTTTTAACATGTTTTTTTTTTGTGCCTATGTAAAACAGTAAAGCATATTTATTTTCAAATCATATTGTTTTTATATAAAATAAGGAAAAGGTTGCAGTGTTGTGAATGCTGTGTTTCCATGAGAGTTAATTAGACCACAGTTTGAGGATTTTATTTTCATAAAGTGCTACTTACGCAACTACTTGGATTCTCTGTTGCAAATGTAACGCGGAAGACGGCGAACCAGAGAAAATAGATTCCTTCACCCTTTCCATGACCGACAGGCGTTCAGCCATATGAATAAACACGCACTTTGACAAAGTGTTCAGTAATTTAATCGGTTAAATCAAATATAACAAATTATTATGTAGTGCAATTTAGAGGAAAAAAAAAAAGAAGAACCACTTTGTTGGCTGGTTCGGTTGCATTTTAACTCAAATAGCAACCAAAAGAGCAAATCCATGCATGTAGGCATCTATACATGCAGAAGACAACTCAAGCCAAGCATCAGAATGGGGAAGAAAGGGTATTTAAGCAACTCTGACTGTGGCATTGTTGTTGGTGCCAGAAAAGCTGGTCTGACGATTTCAAAAACCACTGGTCTACTTGAATTTTCACATTCAGTCTTCGCTCAGCCATACAGAGAATGCCTTGAAAAAGTGAAAACATGCAGTGAGCGACACTTGTGTGGAAGGAGGGGCCTTGTCTTGTCACATCTGTAAAGAAAATTTGTATTAGAGTACAAAACACTGGCAGTAGCTCAGATAACCAACCAGTACAACACCCCCCCATTCCCCACAACACTTCGAACCTTCAAGCAGATGTGTTACAGCAGCAAAAGACCACAACGGATGTCGCCGCCGGACGCCAAGAAGACGAAACTGACGTCCTGACTCACTGCTGGCTCAGCGAAATTGTATGGGAACAGATTTTCAAGGCAACAATTGGGAAAACATCATCTCAGCGTCCGTTGATTTAACCTGCAACATATACATGGAGGGATCAGTCATGAAAGGATCGATTCATTCAGCCTTGTACCAATGCTCAAGGTTGTTGGTTGTGCAACGGTGTGGATAATATGTTCTGGGCACCTGTTGGGGCCCTTAGTACCAACTGTGTAATCTGTTTCTATTAACTGTCTCCATCGCTTTATGGCCACATTGTATTATCCTACTTTCAGCAGGATAATGCACCATGTTACAAAGCTCAAATAACCCTATGCAGAATTTCAATGCACTCCAGCAGCTTCCATAAACAGCAGCTCACAGTCTTGACTGGGGGTTGTGGTGCCATGAAATGTGGTAGTGAAGACGGAAGTAGGATCCAAAATGCTGAGAAGACAGTGAGTAAAGGAGAATAATTTTATGAAAACTGATAAAACGAGAACTTGAAGGAGAGGTGCTTAAAAATTGGGCCTGCAGCTGTGAGGGGAGAGCATAAGGCAGGCTGAGGGAGAGAAAAAGAGAGAGCATCAGGAACTGGGAAGCAAATCTAATCATTACAAAAACGCCTCAAGCACAAGAAAGGAATAATAAAACGGATCTAAATAAACTAAGAATGAATTAAAGTAAAACAAGACACAAGACTGATCCAATCAAAATAAAGAATAGCTAAAGCAAAACAAAGATAAAAAATGAGCAAAACTATAAGCCCAGAAAAACCCCCAAAACAACCCAAGATCCTGAAATACAGGGGAATAAGAAAACAACCTCATGGATGTGCAGTTGAAAATTTCCCATTAACAATTTAATGCAGTTCTGTCAACATGGACCAAAATACCTGGTTGAATCTATACTACAACAATTTAAAGGAGTTCTGAAGGTGGCAGGAGATCCAACCCAGTACCAGTAAGGTGTACCTAAAAAATGTCCTGTGAGTCTAGAAGACTGTAACTCATAAAGAGCTAAGAAAAGCAAAGCTCTCTGTCTTTGAGGGACATTCTACCCTGCATCTCCAGAACCAGAACCAAGCCACGTTTTGTTTTTACGGTGAAAAGCAACTTTAATCTGGAACAAACTTCCAGAAATCCGCAAAACAGCCGAAACACCAAGTTCCTTTAAATCAAGGCTAAAAACTCACCTGTTTAAAGTTGTCTTTAATTAATAATAACTGGAACTCTGAAATTTGCTCGATGATTTTGATGATGGCATTTGACAAAATCTATTGTCTATTCCTTGTTTCACGATTAGCTACTGTATTATGTTTTCATGGTGTAAAGCACTTTGTTGCTGAAATGTGCTATAAATGAACTTTACTTAATTTGGCTTAACTTAAGTTTTAATATTCTGCTTCTAGGTTCATATTGTTCAGAGAAATAGAAGACTAGCATTTAACAACAAGGATTTTAAAACACTTTCAAACATCTGACTCCTAATCCTAAAACTGCTGCTTCTTAATGCTTCTTTGTCCATAGACCGCAAAATTATGTGATTTACTAAACTCAACATATTTAAAAATTCCCAGAATTGTGTGTCTGATTATCTGGTAGTCATTGTTTTACTTTCAAAAAGCACACTGTGGTACAAACTCTGTTTTATGGTGTGTGCTTTGTACTTAAAAGTCAGATTTTCTGGGTTTAAAGACAGAAATGCAACAAGAACATTTAATAAAATTTGAAATTTATAGAGGAGATCACAAAGCAGTCCCAGGTTTTGTCTCTATTATGGCTGTGAGGCATATAAAACATAGTCAAAGCTGCAAGTACTGTATAAACCATTCATTGGCACTCGTCAATTTGGGCCTTATTAAAACAAAATATGTGACTATTTTATAAGTAGCATATGATTTAAAGCATCATTGCTTTGTAGTAATTTTAGCAACAATCTATTATAGATTCTCATCCCAGAGGACACGGCAAAAGGTTTTAAATAAATCACTGGCTTCTTAAAGAGAACAAACAAAAAAAACAGTTCACTTTCTCTTCTAGGGCTTAAGCCATAACCTTTATCGTCGCAGTCAATACAGAAATGTTTGGTAAATCAACCATGTTGCTGCAGTTGCAGAACTGATGTAACAGGTTGTGGTTGTTGGATAATGATTATTTCCCGGAGGATTAACTCTGACAAAGTAAAAATATTTCCTTGTGCTGTTCTGTAATGCTTTATATTGCTCTAAGCCTTACTTCTCATTCACGAATGACGTAAACTAGCTAACAAGATCCCATTTCCTTCTCTTCACACTGCCTGATGCAATATCATGTCTCATTTGCAACACCCGCTGAAGTTATTCAACATCAAACAGAGCTTGAATGACAACTCTGAAGCATTCAAAATGTGCAGATGATCATCTGCCAACGTTTCTCACAACCACTGGATTAGTGCGGTCGAATCGTCCCCCTTCAGACACATTCACATCTGCTCATTCAAGTGTGCTAAACCAGATGATACTCCTGGTTTGACTGCCTATTTGCATCACCAGAGATTTTCCAGGAAGACCTTTTGTCGAGAATTCAAACCTGTTGCATGGAAATGAGTTATTTCTAAAACGGGTCTTTCTTAATTCCGTCTTATAAAAGATGAAATTTCTGTCTCGCTTTCTATTTTGTCTGCTACCCACTTAACCGAAACCTTTAATTAAAAAAAAAAAAAGCAAAAGAACACGAGCAAACTTGTCTGCTTCGAATGAAACATCAACACGTCTCCTGACTTCACTTGATCCGACAATTGCTAGACAAAGGGCAGTTACAGCAAACCGCTTGCGAATTAACACTTGAGCGGCTGCTGATCTTCAGGCGCCTGCACCAAATCTGACCCCTGTGACCGTAGATTAGATGAAGGTTTTGGAATCTTTGCCAGTATTTCCTCCCCTCTCCCCCCCTCTTACACGCGTTCATTGTCGTTTTCTGCTGGATTAGTTTCTGCTTCAAGCTAATGGTCCCAATGCAAAATCTCCTCTCTTCTCTCTCTCTTTTTCTCATGCTCTTTATGTGCATACCTTAATATAAAGAACACCTTGTGATCCTTGTATGTAATTGAGGGGCCCTGGGTAAAACACCTCAAAGAATGTCATAAACCATGTGATCAGTGATTTACCAAGAAACTAGAATGTAGCATGACCTGTCTTGTTTGATTGGTGAACTATATGAATTTAGCGTGAAACGTGTACCTCGCCTCTTGTCCAATGACCACTGGAGATAGAAAATTACTTTGTTTTTAAATAATTTAAAATGCTTCGCTGGCAAAGGTTTAGTCCTATAGAGAGAGAGAGTGAGAGAACCCTCTGATCTGTTAGCCATAATGTGTACAAGAAAGAGACAGGAGTGACAACAAAACACGTCACACTGCATTCCTTATTTGTTCTCCTTTTCATTAAAATGTTTCATGTCAATTATCAATACCTTTTTGCATTTCCTTGTTTAGATAACGCTCACATCGCCATGGCGAGGAAGAGGCATAGCAGAGCTCGTTCAAGCTGCATGAGAATACCATTTGTTTTATCACAGTATTTGTTATGGTATTTAGTAAATTCGGTGTTTTACAGCCGTTCTGGATTTTTCATTTCGATTCGCTTAGTTTCACAGTACGTGTTGCTTCACCTACTGTTTCATCTTGAAACCGTCTCCTTATTGAACTGCAACTGAACTGCGAAATGACAACCACCTGGTGGTGAGTTGGACCCAGAGGTTGGGAGGGGACACACCCAGAAAACCAAACCATGACTGGTATTTCAAATTCAATGTGAAAATACTTAATTGATCCCAAATGGAAACTAAACGATGTAAGGGGTGTATTAGGGAAGGCTGGCTGGACAAAAGGATCCGGCAGTGTGGATCCAGTGTGGAAGGTGCGTTTGGGGGAAATGCAATCTGAACGTCCTTCGTTAGCTGTGGCTCAGAGCAGCTGCAGCCTGAGGGCAAATCGTAAGAAAAGCGAGACAAACCTGTTAGTGGACGGTAGTTGTGATTGAAACTGGGTTGGAGAGGGGACAGCAAAACTAGATAGAGGATGTTGCCAGGTGGTAGAATAGAATAGATTATACATTATTGATCCCCAAGGGAAACATGCTTAGTTACTCCATCCAAGGTGCTAAATATTAATAATGCAAATATAACAATAAGAGATTTTTATAAGGTCTTTATGTTCCTAAGAGTGATGTAAGCAATTCAATATGACTGAATACAAATGAATGAATGAATGAATAAATAAATAAATAAATTCATTAATTAATTAATTAATTAATAAATAAATACATAAGAAAGAGGAAGCTTACTTTCTTTTCGGAATCGAGTCTTCAAGTCCACTGCACATGAAGCTTGTGACGTCTGTCGATAAAAACTTCCCCCTTGTCACCAAGAAACCCCTGTTCTTCAGGCAAGATGGAAACATCTGCAAGTGGATGAAATTAATTCCTCTGCAGGCTGGCTGGATTCCATCTTGGAAGATGGGGCGAGGAGCTCTGTCATCTGGAGTGAGCTTGGTGTGAATTCACACCAATGGGTACGGTTGAGTTGAGGTGCTATGACACCTTCCAGCAGATGTTTTCAGGCCATATCCAATTGGAAAGAGACCCTAAGGCAGACCTCCAAACACATGGTAGGAACTGTATTTGCCTTTTGGCATTGGAACGTATCACGGAAAATTAATGTGCTTAGTCAGTTGTTCGTACATAGACCTCTGGAGTCATTAAACAGCAGGGAAGAGGTCCTTGATGCCCGAGACTAGGTGTTACTTTCCTGACTCAGAACTTATATGCATCAAAGCTGTCCTCTTTACAACATAACCCCGTTTCCTTAAGAGTGGACAAATGGCAAGACCGTCTGTGTCGGGCTCCACAGAATCCTTGCTGTACTGCATAACAATCAAAGATTCACATCTACTGTTCAATCAAACTCCGTACCTATTAAAGGTAGCCAAAATACACAGTTAGTCAGAGCAGGCTCGACAGACTTCTTTGTTCTGTCATTGCGAGGTTTTAATTTGTAATCTTACTTTTTATCATCCAGACTCTTGTTAAAGTTTTTTTTTTTTTTTTTTTCCTGACCTGGGAGTTCTTGCTGGTGGGGAATATGTTCGAGTTTTTCTCCTGTCCGATTAACCAGCCCTATAAGAAAATGATTGGACATATGGTTGATACAATAGCTTCCAGAGTAGATAATTCAAGCCTTATAAAGCGTAGGGTGTTAAGACTTTGATTATACGTACAAGGCTTTAAAACTGCCAGTTGTTTAGTTGCCGTTGTTTTTGTTATTTTGATTAGAACTCTTTTCACTATTTTTGTTCATTCTCTTGACCTTGCCCATGTTATGTCTGTATGCTAACTTAAGTGATTGTGTGACATAAGTCACAATGTCCAATTCAAGGGTATAGTTTCTTGAGCAATGGCCGGACAAATCCAGACACATGCTGAAAGTGTTGCTCCTTCTGTGTCTTACAGAGACATTAAAAAAAAAAAAAAAAAAAAGGTGTGCAAAAATGACCCTGGAGGGAATCAGGTGTGACTGTGAGAAACGAAAGAGACGAGAAGTAGGATAATAGAGACAGGTGGGACTGAAGCCCTGCCAGCAAAGGCGACGTGCTTAAAAGCAGGTAAATCTCTACATGCCGCAGCGCTAAAGCGAGAGAAATCACAAGTCTGCAGAAAACCCCTCCCTGAGGTGTGTCGTCGGGTCAAGATGTGCACACTCACACGTACTACATCTTTAAGGCCTCCAATCTATATTTGCCCCACGTTTTATGACTGATTGTGACGCCGGAAAGATATTCTACTTAAGTCATGTGACAAGCAACGGGAAAGAGAAAGAGACAGAGAGAGAGAGAGAGAGAGAGAGAGAGAGAGGAAAGGAGGGAAAGGGAGGGAAAGGGAATAAGACTAAAATCAGTTTAAAGAGGGATCACTGGAGCAGAGTGCAGAAGAGACTAATTGAGGTGAAGGGGGAGCAGAAAAGAGGATATATGTGGTGCAGAGGGGATCATGACCAAGAGAGGAATGAGACAACTGGCCAAGAGAAAGAGGGATTTCACTGGTGTTGTTCATTTGCATTCGTGTTTGCATGCTAAAAATGGAAACCGATATCAACATGTGACATTTTTCCCTTCTGAATGTCCCCATAAAA
>NW_015113437.1:241016-255726 GCF_001443285.1 Poecilia latipinna | reverse complement strand
GTGTGTGTGTGTGTGTGTGTGTGGCCATCAACAGAAAAGTCCTAAGATGAATGCTGAACACTATGATAATGAATGTATGTCAGCATGTGCATCACTTCATCATTACTGTCATTAACATTACAAAAATAAAACCCTGGATGAACGACACGTGGAATATTGAACTATGTTGCTGTGGTTCAACGAGATTTGGAAATATTTGTTCTGCACAGCTGCCTTAAGGTCCAACCACAGCATTTCAGCAAAGCTGTGATCTGGAGTTTGACTGGACCATTGAAATAATTTGATTCTTTTTCTTCTTTATCCATTCTGTTGTGAATGCGCTACATTATTTGGGATCTTGTTGATGACCCAGTTTTGGCCAAACTTCCGCTGTCACACAGAGGGGTTTCTATTTGAAACTAGAATACTACAGTATCAATGATTGCAAGGTGGAAAGGTCCTATGGATGTAAAACAGTTACAAATCATCACCCATCTGCCACTGTGATTGAAAGTAAGGCTGAGGTGTTTGTGTTGATGTTCTTTGTTCTTGGTTGAACAGCTCTACTCTGCTTTCATGTTTTTAAAGGATGTTTTTTCAGGTCTTGCAAACCTAAGTTGGGCTACACTATATTTTTTTTTAAGGAAGAAGAGTCTTTCTCTTTCCACTCTTGCAAACAATCTACACTTGTTCAGTCATTTTCTATTTATGGGCTTTGACATTAAACATGCAAACCGAAGCCCATAGAGCCTGACATGGAGCTTTTGGGGTTTGTTTTATGATTTCTCAGAGCATTCTGGGCTGTCCACTCCTGGGAGGATTGGCATCTGTCTTAACTATTTAAATGCCTTTCTTTCTTGGCATTGTGGAAGCGCATGCCTTCATGTCCCAGAGCAGCAGAAATGTGCAGTCTTGCTTATCTGATGCCTGAACTGTGTTCATTATGGCTGAAAACTGAAAAGTCGACTGCTTCTTTAATGTTTTTTTTTTTTTTTTTTCCCCACAAAACTGGAATGTTTACAGATGATCAGTGAAAGGAATCTGGAGTAAGCTGTTGCGTAAAGTTGCCTTGTTGTGCTACAGAGAACAGAGTCTGGAGACAAGGTGGTGAAATTTAGACCAACAGGGCCCATTTTACTCATCACCCAGGCAGCAAACACTATAACTGGCGGTCTTCACCACCAAGGAAGTGGTAAGACAGACACTATACAAAGCTCTGAGGTCAGTATAAAGAACCAGAAAAGCATTTGACAGTGTAAATCAGGAGTTCTGCTGCTGTTTTTCCAAACAGGTTTCCTGGAAGTAGTGAAAAGTTGCAGGTTTTATACAATTCGACTTTAAAATTGTGCTTTTTCTGCTGGTCTGGAGGTGGAGCTCTATAACTAGCACACATCATAATGACAGTAAAACTGAATCTCACAGACAGACTCCTGTTTGTTTCGCGCTGGGAATGTTTTTTTATTGATTCTACCGTAAATAAATCGTAAATCTTCATCTCTGGGCATCCAAGAAAATTAGCAGCCATCATTATGACACCAGCGATGCTATCTGAAGGCAAAACAGTTGGGTGTGTATTTTCGATTGGCTTCTCCGAACAGCACATTCCAATGAAGTGAAACAGCAAAACCACAATACAACTTCTGTTCTCAAGATGAAACAAAGGAGGTTAGTGCTGTCTGTCTGTCAGGGAGGCTGAACCGCTGCAGGCGAATCTTCCTACCGACTGACGCACTGTTATTGTTTATACAAGCGTATACAAAATAGCTGCAGATATGAAAACCAGCATGAGGAGAAGGATGCCAAAATCCACATGACAAGGGCTAATTAATTCTACAGTTAGCAGCGAAACTTGCTGGTTTGCACGTTTAATCAGTGTTTTTTCATGGCTCACAGCTTAATGACAGAACTGACTCATAAGTGTCTTTTGTACAGTGAGGAGCTCCACTGATGGTAGCTGTGCATCACAGTTAAATGCAACCTTGATATCCCCAGAGGCTGCCCTGAAATCCAAAACAACATATTTCCAAAATGCTCCAAAGAATCGAGTCTTTGTAAACATTTACTCTCTTGTCTCATGGTCTGTTTGAGAAGTCAAAAATAGCTCCAATCGTCTGTTCTTCCATCATTTTTTCCATAATCTCACTGGAAAATGACATTTCGTTGCAGAACATATAAAATGGAAAATATGACACTGCAACGTAAAACAGTCTGAGATGTGCGGCTTCGCCATTGAATGTTCAAAAGGATCATGTGTCAAAGCAAAGTTTTAGTTTCACAAATCATATCCTGAATGTGATTATAATCAGATTTAAGAAAACACATAGGTTCTGCACAGAATAGTTGACCTGTTTGCTGAGAGACCTCGACGTCAAGTAAGCTTTTTGGAAATTCACAGTTTACTCTATACAGAATCCAGGAGGAACAATAACTTGGGTTTTGAGTATTTATTTAGCAATATTCTGCATTCTGAGCTCCCGAAGTGAAACTGAATAAACATATGACAAAACTATAAAGTGGTTCTTACTTGCAGTGAATCACTGTAGCCTAGATAAAATTCACTTATCAAAGCCTTCTGCCTATACTGCTTATTTCTGCACCCTTCTCGTCCTGATCAAGAGGATCAGATCGCCAAAGTATCAACCACACATCGGCTCCTGCAGCCAGAACTGAGTCAGTGTGAGAAAATGTTTTGTACTTCCAAACGTCTGGCAGGAAGACAAGCACACATACAGTGAAAGATTTAAGGCAGGAATCGGAGGAGCTGTCTGACCATGCTAAGTCTTAGAATAACAAACATCTGTATGTTTTTTTTCTCAAAGTGGTGCAATGTCAGAAACCTGTTTTTAATCCCGCTTCAAACTCTGAGAGATGTATGCATGACTGAACACATTGACCCCTCCCACCAGGTGCAACATGGAGAACAGGCCACAGACTTCTATATGTGCAGCAGATGCAGGAAGCGAATAAAATCAAATGCTCACGGTTTATGTTGTTTGGAATCGTTGTGTTTGTTGATTCCATTTATTTACTTTACATGCCTGGATGAATTATCACACTTGCGATGTGTAGTGTTTGTAATCTATGTTGTTTTTCTTTTTCAAAGAACACTTGAGGTGTGAGTCTCTTTCCCAAATCCCTTGGAAAATTCAAAGTATTTTTTTGTTCACTCTTGATCAATAGTTCACATGAGTCCTAAAGGTCATTCAGTCATTTCCATTCACCTTTGGTTGAGCATGACACACTGTCAATGAAGGCAAGACCTAGGCCAGAGGATTTTAAGTTTGGAAAGACTGTATTTAAGAGGTGGGCCAGAATACGCAGTTTATTATTTGAATCAGCATCCAGACAGAAAGACAAAATTTGTTCCCATTTCTTTTAATGGGAACATTTAAAAAATGGGAACAACTCATCATTTTACTAATTAAAACGTCAGAGCATCAGTTGCAGTGAAGAAGCTCCAGGACCAAAACTTTTTTTTTTTTTTTTTTACTGAATCCTGTTGCAGACACAAACACCACATTTGTAAAACCTTTCAGGCTTACAAAATCACCAGTTAGTCACATTTGACATTTTGTTAAGGCTTGTTGCACATCATGATGAAAGGTAGAAGTCTTTAAAACCAGGTACTAGGCAGATTTGTTAAATTTTAGACTAAAGGATGAGTATCTGCAAAGCTGCAGGCTTTTGAATAAGCTATTCAAGACTAAGTTGAATTGCTCATTGACAGGCAGTAATTAAAAAAAAATGTTGTTAAACAAACATTTATTGACCTGTTTTTGATTTTTATCTAAAATCTAATCTAACACAAGGAGGAAGTAGCTGCAACTTTTTTCTGTCACATTCAAGAGCGATTGCTTCCTTGAATGCCACTGTCACTACGTGTTTTACAGAAACGAAAGCACGTCATCCCAGGTGACTTTTTCCTGCCCGTTTACAGAATTCATCCACATCTGTAGGCTTTGCCTTTAAAAGAAATTCAAAACAATAAGGTAAGATGAGGATTTTTGGACATTACAGTCAGATGTTAGTGCATTTCTATCTTTGTGGTAAATATTGATCACCCAGATGGTTCACTCAGAGAAGAACTGCATCTTTCCTCATGCAGCCTGTGTTCCTGCCAGACAACAGCCAGTAGTTTAGTAATGTACGTTTAGCATATATTTCCACTAAGTCTGTGTTTTATCTCTCACCTATCTAAGCCACAGGGAAGCAGACAGCCAGACAAAAGTCATATTGTGTCCAATTTTGGCAACCTGTTACCCTGACATGTGCCAAAAGACTGAAAGGTGTTTTCCAGCAGCGCGTCTTTGACAAATATGCATTGTTTGAAAATTGGCAGCTGGAAGTTGCGAAAGATTCTTCCTTACAAAACATTCTTTCTTTTTGTCACCAACACCTGACCTCCAGCTCAAGTCATTATTAAACTAATAAATCGTTTATGAGATGACATCCATACAGCCAGACCAACAGAAAGCCCGCCTGTAGGTCACCTCCATAACCAACAGTTTGTTAGAACATCAAGTTTAATATATGTTTTTCTTTATGTGTTTTAGACCTCTTGGGTCATGCACCAGCATACGACTGCATGCTGCGGCGTGTTACAAACTGCAGATTCTAACTCAGTCTCCTGATACTGAGCAGTCTCCTCTGTTTAATCTCCCTGAAGTCGCAGATATGCCCGTACTAAGAAGCTGGGGCTACACTTCATCAAAACTTCGGTGTGAAATTTACAACATGATCATTTCATTTCTCATGAAATTCATAACTGACTACCAAGAAGTTAGACTAATAAATCAATATATGTAAAACTATTAACTTAATAAGATTGTTTTGGCCTTTTATCCCTTGTTTTAAAGATATTAACATATGGGTTAGAGTCCAAAACTATTCATACTTCTGGCAGATTTTGTCAAAAAAATATTTTTATTCAACCAAGGAGGTTGTAGAACCATGTTTTTTTCCCCCATATATCAATCAAGCCTCTCTAATGATTAACAATCAACTTTTGCAGGTTTGTACAGGTATTTTGTTGATTTAGTTTTTCCAATAAGCTCCATGTCTTTTAGGTTGGAATGCCTCCTTGCTGACACTCTAATGTTTGCGTTCTTTCAGACACATTTGATCAGATTTAAGTCACCACTCTGGCTTGAGCTCTCCAGTCAGAAGAAAAAAAATTACTAAAATTCCCATTACTTTGAATCTTAATCTGCCAAGGAGATGAATAATTTGGATCTTAGCTCTATGAACCTCTGTCAGTTACGTTTAAAAGATTTCCAAAACTAATAATACATTCCCACAAAATTAAATATTTTAAATATTTATTCATTTGATAGGGTTCAGTTAAATGTTGTTTATATACTAAATAATTGTCTTTAAACCACCAAGATATTGAAGGCAAGGCAAGTTTATTTGTATAGTACATACTAGCAATGGGGCAAAATTCAAAATGACAAATACATAAAACAACCACCAAGCAAGAAACATTACATTTCTGTGGCAAAATAAAGGAAAGTGATGAACAGTTGGAGTACACGCTGCAATTATTATGTTATTGTGGTCATTATTAATCAGAGGAAACTCTAAACAAATGGGTTTTTGCCTTGATTTAAAAGAACTCAGTGTTTCAGCATTTTTCTGGAAGCTTGTTCCAGAGAAGCTAAAAAAAACAAAAAAACAAAGCAACTTCACTATGTTTGGTTCTGAAGATGCTGTTGCATCTTCATGTCTGTAGGACTACAGATAAACTCATGGATCAGTTTCTCTAGATCTTGCTGGGACATTGATCTTTTATTCCTAGAAATGTTCTTCAGGCGATAGAAGGCTGACTTTGTAATTGTCTTTATGTGTCTGTGGATATTCAAGTCGGAATCAGTCATTGCACCCAAAATTTTGGGACTAATCAGTCATTTCTAGAGGTAACAGTTGAAGCTGGGTGCTGACTCTTGATGCATTTTTCTCGAGTATAAAAATGATTACGTCAGCTTAACTTGTACACAAAACGAAAAGATGTGACCAGTGCCACATGCTTAGACTGAAGCACAGATCAGTTTCCATTTTGAAAAAAATAAAGTTGCAATAATTAGAAGCAAATCTGATGCACACATTGGATTTCAATCAACAAATCAATCTTTTTTTTCAGCTTTTTGTCCTCATTTAGCATGTCTGATAGTAAAAACAAGTTATTTTTACTTTTAGCCCAAATGTGAATGAAGGACAGATGAGCATGTTAACGTATTTATTGGCAGACAGGTTGTCATAATCCTGCACCATTACCCGTTTAGTGCCATCAAGGGAATCAAGTCACAGTTGCCTGTTTTGCTTTACGTTTTTGACAAGCTACACTGGCGCAGGACAACTCCAGTTCTTAAAAGTTGCTCCTACTGGGATGTTATGTCTTTATGTTCCCGCCATAAATGTATGGCTTCTTATATGGTTGTTGGATATGATTCATTCACTTTTTGACACGGCTTGAATAAAAAGTGTTTTGCTTGATTCTTGAACATCAGCCAATCACAGCAGAGCCTGAGGTAGTCTGTTCAGACCACACACTTGCATTTGCTCTATCCGCCTGCTTCTCAGGTGTTTGGGAAGATTTCTCAGGAGCACACCTGCCCTAAACTACAGATAAGGTTGATAATGATGGTGTGGGAGCAGCCTGCAACATGTAATAGAGAGGAACTTTAGCTGCAGGCAGCTGAGGAAAAATTTGTTATGCATGGGAAGCATTACAAAGATATGTGACGATGAAGACTATTTAATGACTGTCAGTCTTGTTGAAGGATTCTGACATATGGCCAGCTGTTACTACTGAAGGAAATCCCTGTCGCTAGTTTGCTTCATTAATGAACTGTTTTTCACATTGAGCCTCTCTCAGCCCAGATCAACAACAAAGCAGAGCTCCAGAAAGCTGCTGGAAAAATAACAACAAACAGTCAAACCTCTAACTTTGGAGTCTGAGTTCTGTAGTTTAATCCAGGGAAGCGAATGCTAGCTGGGAGAAGCAGCTAGCATTAAAATCTGAATCTGGAATATAGCAACAAACAATTGTGTTTATTTACACTTAACACCATTATTACCATAGTAATCAGTATCACTATGTCTTATTTTGACTTATTACAGGTGCAGAAAGTTTTATTGCCTTTGAGAATTTTACTCAGAAAATTATCATGATGTGAATGTTGAAAAGCTGAAAAGGTAGATGGAAAGATGGATCAGGGTTTTGTCCACAGTAATGATAAAATCCCTCTTCTCTGTTGTGGTGAAGGTGGAAGGTGAAGTTAGTCGGTCCTCGAGGGCCGGCATCCTGCATGTTTTAGTTCTCTCCCTGGTTTAACGCACCTGGATCAAATGATGGCTCATTAGAAGACCTAAGAAGAACATTGACATGCTGAAAAGGTTGTTGCTACCACCAGGGAGAGAACTAAAACGTGCAGGATGCCGGCCCTCGAGGACCGACTTTGGGGACCACTGTTCTAGATCCTTGAATCTACTGGACTGTATATCTACACTCTAACTCTGTGGTCATTACATGTTTCTCTATAAGGACATCCTCAGTGTCATGGCAATCGAAGAGAAGAACTCCTCCATATTAAATGGTAAGGTGGCCTCTTGAAGCTCCTCCCTGTAGGTTTCTGTTGGGTGGAAGGAGAGTTTGGGACCAGATGCTTCGTCCCCTTAAACCTTCAGAACTATGAGTTTGAAATTTTAACTCAGTCCTGCTGTGCTGTCAGGATCTTGGGTTGTTTTGGGTTATTCTTGTTTTGTAGTTTTTGTTTATTTGTTATGTGTTTGCCTTAATTATTCTTATTTTGATTTGTTCTGTTTTACTTAGTTCAGCCTGTTCTTAGTTAGATTTTGTTTATTATGTATTATATGTTTAGTTAATCTTGGTTACAATTAGGTTTGTTTTCCAAGTTCCCCTGTTTGTTTACTCTCCCTCGCCCTCTTGTGCCACTCTCTCTCTCTCTCTCTCTCCTCTCTCCCCTCACACCTGCAACCTGTTAGCCAATCAGCCTCTGTCTATTATCACAGCATTCATTCACTCTCACAGCATTTGTCCACTTCTCTTTCACTCACTCCTCGTCGGTCCCTCCCGTTATTCAACAGCTTGTTACATGTTACCCAGTGTTTTGTTGGATTTCTTTAACTACAATCGACTTCTATTGTGGCCCAGCCTCATTCAAGCATCGCGCCCTAATGGGTTTTGGAATTGTTAAACTGTAATTGAGTATCTTCCTTGAATTATCCTTTAGTTTTTTCAAGCTATATATATATATTTTTTTTCCTTTAGCCAAGCAAGAAACCAGGATCTAAAGGTCTCCGGTGGCATTGTGTAATAATATTGATTTATATGAGGCAGCAAACATATTTTAATCATTGGAATCTTTGGAGAAATGCCACAAATGTAGATCAAATGATATATCTACCTTAACATAATGTAAATATGGAGAACCAATTGGTCATAAACAGGACAGAATAATGGGTGAAAATAATCTTCTTTTGCAGTGTCTACTAAAATAACATCAAAATGAGCAATGGTGAGTCCAGTTTAATAATAATAAAAAAAAAAAAAAAACTTTCAATGATGTTTTGAAGGAAGTTATGGTCAGCATCTCATTGCAAGATTACAAAAACGTCTCGGAATCGTTGCAGAAAAACTGAACTTTGACATCAACAAATTCAGGCGGTCTTGGAGGATAAAAACTGCTTCAGTGGGGGGGGGAGGAGTTGCAGAGGTTTTCCGCAAACTGCTCCAGTATCTCTGCTGAACTGCTCTGACCACAAACACTGCTGAAAGGTTTCAGAAACTGAAGGATCAGAGGGGATTAGGAGTGAATATCCTGGAAGATGAATCATCCTCATTCCCGTTTGTAGAGTAAAAACACCTCAAAAGAGCGACGCCTTGACCATCAGCACCCCTTTGAAGGGAAGAGCAGCCTGCTGCTGCTTGCTGGTTATTTATCTGTCACCATCCCACACTCAGAGCGCTGTACTGTCAAAAAGAGCTCAGAGCTCACCGAGGCTTCACTGAAGTTATCTATATATCTCACAAGTTTTCTGCAGTGTTGGAAATCTTTGAAAACATTGTAAATATTTGCAGTGACAATGTGCTGAGCTCGGTGGTGAAAAGTTGAGTAAGCAGCTGAAGGAGTAAATACAGTAAAACATCCTATCGTGTAAAGTGTAGTACTTGGTATGGCTTTCATTTGACATATTTTAATAGGCACATTTTAAAAGATCATTGAAGTTCAAAGTTCAGGTTTTTGGAAGAGTGTGCATCTTTATTCTGGCACTCCCTTGTGGCCAAAGGGTCTCCAAACTCAACCTGAGAGGATCTATTCAGCAACTTTTACTTGTGTGTCTGCTTCAGTACATCTGAATAACATGTTCATTACTAGGAGATGTTAGATCCTACATTAAGAGGCGATTTCCAGGCTGGAATAAAATCCTTTATGGACTTTCAGTCCTAAATAAAATACTATCACAAGGCCAGGACAAGAATGGTCAAGAAACGGGAAATGATTGTAAAACCACTGGCTTGTGAGCAGATAATAAACAGCTTCATTCTCCATTTAAAACAGAAGATTCACTCAGGATGTTGGAGTTTGAATTATTTTTAATAGATTCCCATGGACTAGTCCTACTGTCCAGTCTTAGTTGGAGTATATTTGCTTTGTCTCAAATGTCCAAAATGCTTCTGTCAAGGAATGAACACTTGATTAATCCAAACAGGAGGTTGAAACTAAAGCTGACACTTCAGGACACATGTGGTCTCCTTCCAACACAAATGTTGGTCTGATAAACATTAGACTTATAAAAAAAAAAAAAAAAAAAAAAAAAATCACAATCGGTTGATAATGGGCTCAACTTAGCATGTAGGAAGCACAGGAGCCACAGATGAAAGCATGTACTGCTGCATTTGATTCAAAAATGGGACTACGGACAAAAATCAAATCTAACAGTAAAAATTTTTGCATTAAATTTAATAAATTATGAATATTTTTGTTAAATTACATAGCTGTTTCATTCAAATTTAAAATTATTTATTCTACAATTAGATTACTCAAATTAAACAAAAACATTGTAGTTTGAAAAAGGAGACTTAATACTGAATAATCAGTTGATGTTTTGCGGGTTTGTTTTGCTCTCACTCCAGATTTACAAAGCAAATAGAGTTAAAGTACTGCAAACACATCATCAAGCTGAAAAGGGATGAAAAGTTTGCATTCTTTTCATTAGACTGCTTTTTTTTTGCAACTACACTTTAGGCAGGAATCTCAATGAGATAGGTTTTGCAGACAAACTTGTAAGCGTAAATATGTAAAGTAGATCCCGTTGGAATATAAGTTTTCATATTTTTTTCGTATGCCAACTTTTTAAAAATTTTAAGTCGCAGCAGGCAGTACTGATGCTTGAAATGTTGACCTCCTTTCTTCCTGATGTTTACTTATTCAATGGTCTGTCATTGCAGAAAACCATGTTTTCTTGGCTGCAAAATCTGAGGGGCAAATGCGTCTTTGAAAGGGTTTTGGGAATTGGATGCATTTCTAAAGTTCTCCCTTGTTTAGGTACAAATGTTACACAGCTATTTAGCTAGTCCCAGCCTGAGTGTTTATCCTTTTTTTCCTTTTTATTTTCCAGCTACTCACAGCTTGCTTTTATAAACAGGATTAAGTGGACGACAAACATCAATTCATGTGGTGAAATATCATTATTTCTAGTGCGACATCAAGTAAAATCCTACCTTGTTTATTTACATGCATTTCTAAAAACAAATGTTGGCCTGCTTACTGCATCAATGATAAAACAGGTGTACACCAACCATTAAAACTGGCACAGTGTTAAAGTTCTATCATTTGATTTTCATGGGGAATTAGACTCATAGGTAATGGTTTGACATGTTGATTGGAAATGCAATTTCAAGCCTGTAATCGCTCCAAGCTGTCGACTCTTCATAGGTGCCAGCAAGGTTACAGTTGTGTCAAAAGCTTAACCTCTCTAAGCCAACATTTCCACATGATCTGTTACAACATCCCCATGACAATTGTTTTGTCTAGAAGTCCACAGAAAACAGTGGTTTCAGCCGCACACTCTGGAAGGGATAAAGTACATACAAGTACATGAGGGTGGGTTGTTTGGCTAAGGTTTCCCAAGTTGCTTTTGGAAAGAGATCAGACCTTGAAGAGGCCCTTCATCGTCATGCTTCATCCCTGCTGGCCGTGTTATGCTTGGACTTTTAGATAAACTCCTACTCCTGGGTCAGTCCAGCACTAGGTTCAGGGCTTCTTTCTAACTGCCACATTTACTGAAATAACAGTTTTAATGTTGTATCACGTCATTCGATGACAGCAGTGATGAAGCCTTAGGGTTACAGACCCTCAAAAACCATCATATGCTAATGATTCCTTTGAAATAGGTCTTGGAAAAAAATCTGCATCTCTTAAGTAAAAATGTTCAAACCAGTCCAAGCACTTTTCTTACTTAGACCTTAGCTTGATTACATGAGGTCCTGTAAATGAAGTGACAGGTATTGATATGGTTTGGTACGTTTTGTGTGAGCAGTTGCTAAGCCTTGCTGTAAAATAAAACCTACGTCCACAAAGCTTTTCTGGAGGAGGAAATATGAAATGTCCCAAAATCTCCTGGTAGATGGATGCGCCGACTTTGGACTTCATAACCCCCCCCAAAAAATAAAACATAAAACAATGAACCAACAGCATCAGATGAACCCTCAAATCCTCACCGACTTTGAAGCTTCACACTAGACCTCAGGCAACTTGGATTTTATATCTGTCCACTTTGCTAGACTCTATAACTTGACTTCCTAGTGGAATATAAAACACACATTGAGCTGCAAAGGCGACTGTAAACCACTACGCAGCAATCCAGTGTCTTTTCCCCTTAGCCCAGGTTGGATACTTCTGATGTTGCCTCCTGTTCAGGAGTGGCTTTCTGCAACGAATGTGACAGCTATTGGCCATGTCACACTTTTGTCATGTTCATAGATTTTTACAAGCTGTAAAACAGGATCATCAAAGAAAAGTTTGAAATACACCCCACTATGTGTGAAGAATCTATGCAGATTTCACTCAAACTTGATTTGTGCTCTTCAGCCTCCTTTCATGCACCATGTTGGAGCTGCTCTCTGTTTACATTAGGACATGAAAAGGACTCCTGTACACAGAACGTCATAGACAGGGTGAATGAATTAAATTCAAGTGTGTGGATGTAGATGAGTCTTAGATTTGACTCCATTAACACACCAGACAACATAACACCGGTTGATGAAGGTCAACGCTGGATTACAGTTATTTATGCAGGAAAATCTGTAAAACTGACAAAAAAAAGTCTCCCCTATGGTCCATCACATCAATGCTGTCCATGATGTCTGATCATATTTACATTCTTTAAAGCTGCCAACTATATCTACCTCTGTAAAGATTTTCTTTCTTTCCCAGAAACTGTGTAAAAGCATCCTGACACCCTCGCTGAGCTCTCTGCATCCAGCTGGGTTTTACAGCATACGATATCAATGATAGAGAGAAGGTGAGAATATCCAAGCGAAGGAGGAAGCAGTGCCCTCGCTGTGCTGAGGTTTATTTAGGCTTCTACCAGTGCATATGATGGTATTTCTGCTACTTCTACTTCAGGAAGATTATTAGATGTATTGAAAAATATAAAAGAAGAAGAAAACGATCCTGAGAAAGCAAGTGAATTCTGTCTTAACCCTTTGAAGGAACACGACATGCACGATGATCGACCAGAAGGCTTCAAAGTATTCAATCACCTGCTATTTGTCCTAATAACAACTAACAGGTCAGTCCAGTTAACTGAGTCGGTGACACTTGTAATAGGAGAATAAACTGAGGGAGGATAAGTGGGAGCAACATCTGAACAAAACTAAATGCCAAACAAATCTTTGACTGAAGTCACATTTTTAAATCGCAGGAATGGCTCTGAACTAGAACGTAGAATGTTGGTTAAACTCGTCTTGCATTTCGTGACAGCTTGTTGTTTTTTGTGGGATTTTATTGTAATTTTGCCCAACAGCAAGAACAAATCTTCCTTTGTTGGGTATTTTTAGTTGAGTAATATGCGTCCTCTGTACAGTCAAGGCTATGATTCAACGCTGAAACAATGAAAGAATTACAACAGTGTTTACCCATCTACCTACTGGCTGTTACATCATCTAAGTCTTTCTTTCTGCAGCTCAGCTCTAAGAAAAGGAGCATGGAGTACTTGAAGGGATGTTGCCCTTTGTGGGGGCTCCCATGGAAACAATTTTGTTAGCTTCTTGTCTTTGGTAGCAAATGCTCAGTTACCCTGAAAGACAAAAAAGACAATCTGTGGAGCAATTCAGAATGTCAAAAAGCAACCAAGCCAGAGGGAAAAAAACAAACAAAAACAAAGCAGTTGCATTGGATAACTTTTGAATTTTTGACCTCAATGACATGTCCACACAAGTCAATTGGTATAGTGAAAAAGTATTTTCCTCCTTAAGTAATTTTTCTGTTTTTAGATGCAAAAAAAAAAGGTTGGAGCTCAATGATCAATGTCCAGCTTTACTGATTATTCAATAACATTGGACCTTGACTTCAAGCCTTTTTTGCATTTGTGAGTTTAACACCCTTAGCCATATTGCCCCTGAGCAAGTCACTGTTTACTGAAAGATGTGTCTCTGTTTTATTGTTTGTTTGTTATTTTTCTTTCCCACTTTGCACTATGGAGAACAGGACTGGCAGCAAGGTTCAACACTTTTCTTCCATCAAGACTCTGAAGACCATTGCTCTTTGTCCACAGGTTTAATAATGTAGAAAGTGTGAGAGAAATAAAATATAACAAAAATACAATTACAACATGTACTATTGTAATCTTCCATATGCACTGTTTCTATTGTAATAGCAGCCAAGGATAACCAGAGTAAATAAAGTAAGTCTTTTGATCATGGTTTTATTTATTAACAGAAAAAGGCTTTTCAAACTAACCCAACCCTATGTGAAAAAAGTAATTGCCCTACCTATTGAATAGTGAATTAACTATAATTAGCCACAGTTTTTTGGTATGTAGAATATCCACACTTTCCTATTAGACTTAAATCGAACCTGTCTGGAAGCATTAAGTAGGCTAAGAGATCTCAAATAAACCAATTATACAAAAATTCAAGAACAGACAAGAAACCAGGTCAAGTATCTGTCAGTAGGGAAAGGTCACAAGGACATTTTTAAAGCTTTGAGATCTCCCAGGAGGACATCAGCAACTCATCATTCTTGATGGCAATGAGTGCTCCATACTATTACAGAGCCCCCTAGGGCAGTGGTCCCCAACCCCGTGGACCAATTGGTACCGGGCCGCGCAAGAAATAATTAAATATTTCCGTTTTATGTATTATTTGAGTCTGGAGGATCTTTTATTTTGAAAATTCTCTCAGTTACTTGCGCGCAAACACTGAGCCCACAAGCAGCAAAATGAGTAAGAAACAGATCAGATGTCTTTGGAAATTTTCTTTGCAAAGCGGAAAAGGCCCAGAGAAGAGACAGGAGGATGGATTTATCCCGGACCGGTAGGTGAGTCAAACATTACAAGCCGCTCTGAGTAACATGCGGCGACTGGCTGCTAATGAGGCAATGAAGCTTCAAGCTGCTTCGCCACGTAGAGACCAAGCAGGCTGTGGATATAAGCAACACTTTGGGTGTCATTGTCTCCCATCACTCCCTGATGGGACCGTCTCGTT
>NW_015113437.1:219962-237283 GCF_001443285.1 Poecilia latipinna | reverse complement strand
TATCTGCTGCACTATGATTTGTAGGTGAGTTATGTTTTTTCATAGTTAACATTTTTAACTGAATAAACATAATAAACATACATAATAGTGACCTTTACATATAATAATAAACATTTCCACATATCATCTCTGATATCCACCGGACTCACAGTTGCGCGATATGTCAGCTGTTTGGGATTCCCCTCTGTTCTTACGTCACTGCGCTTTCTGATTGGCTACCTGTCACATTCAGCAGGTTGTATTCTCGTTCCCAGTCAGGGAAAACCCCACAGGCTGCGATAAAAGGGCCAAGACAACCCAAATTGGGCATATTCAGGCCTAAGCGGGAACACCAACATGCAGAAGCCTTATCTGATGGTTCAACCCCCACAGCCGCAGCAAAATTTTTCAAGTCTTGACCGGTCTGTGGTAATAAAAAGGTTGGGGACCACTGCCCTAGGGGACATTAAGGATTTTTTTTCTTCCTTTTGCTTTACCTCAGAGGAGTATTGCAATCCTTAGGAACAGACATCGTGCTCCCTTACAAAAAATGAGTTATATTTTACTAAGAACAAAAACCATGGGGTGCTGTGGTGGCACAGGGGTTAAGCACATCCCACACATGGAGACTCTAGTCCCCAATGTGGCTGTTGCAGGTTCAAGTCCTGGCCTGGCGACCTTTGCTACATGTCTCTCCTCTTCTCTCATTACCCTCTTTCCTGTCAATTAACTATCTAATAAAGGCCAATAAAACCTTTAAAAAATGGGAACAAAACACCTGGTCTATTTTGTATACAGTCACAATAACAAACGTGGGCGGCTGCATAGTACTATAAAGTAGAACAGCAAGAGTAGCTTTTTATCTGACCTTTTATTCAAACCTGGTAATGACCTGATGATATGAATTAAGTTTACTATAAAAAATTTTAATTTAAAGAGGCAAAGTAGGGAGAAACTGTGAAATAAAATGTCTGAGTCATCAATGTGAGAAATAAAGGACATGATAAATCTCAAGAAATAATTGGAAAATATTTGATTTTGTCATTCACCTTGCCATAAATGGATAGTTTTGGTCCAAACTGATGTCATCTCAAGGATTTCACCAATTTGACTATCATTCCTTCATTTTACTGACATGTTATGATAGCATGACAATGAGACCTACAGCCGCAGGAGAGCGGAATGTGCTTGTGTAGTCCTCAGGAGCCAAATTCTCAACAGTGAGACTTTCAGATGAAAAGAGGAAAACGATCCATCAGACCTCAGTGCACTCTCTAAAGAAGCTATTTGACATGAGCCTCACGGGCCCGAGCGCTGTTGTGTTTGGCTGCAGAGAGCTTGAAGCTGCAGGGCAAGCAGGAGCCACCTGTGGCTGCTGCGCGGGAGCCGCCCGGCCACCCGACGTGGAGGTGGGAGGATGCGGAGCAGGACAGAGGAAAAACTAGTGAGGTGTTCAAGTAAAATTGAATGTAACGCAATACCTGGTTAATCAAGAATGACCCCTATTTTTATTTATAGAACACTTTCAAATGTTCATGCTTTAATGATTATCAGTCAGCCTGCTTTGGAGCTTCATAAACCTGTGAAGTTCAGTACAACTTTGAAATTAAATAAACTCATAGCTTTATTTACAACTAATAAATTCGGTAAACTTTTTAATACATGAATTTTTTCCTTTTTGACCCGGTGAGGTCATCTTTTTGCACTATCTGTATTATGAAAAGTTTTCATCACTTCATATTCCAGGTATTTCTCAAGAAACTTGTTACTGATATCATGCAATTCAAATTTTTAATTTACCTTTTATACATTTTAAGAAATAGCATGTTTTATGTTACTACCCCATTCTTCCGTGAGTGGGTCCAAAATGACCCACATTCATTTCCTATGGAATTTAATAGAAATCTTTGTTTCTTACCAACTGTGACTGTCAGGAAAACTTTTATTGTGAACCAAACACACTGAGACCTAACTGTCAGCCCTGAATAATATTATTTTACAAAGCAAGAATTATCTTTATTTTTCACCTCACAAATGTGTTTGTATGTGTCAATCATGAGTACTGTGGCAGCAATGTCACAAATCAATATATTAGCCTTCTTCAAAGTTAGCCAACACTAGTTATGTAACCAACTAGCTAGCATTACCACCTATACTTTATTGTGCATCTTTATTATTTGTGTGTGCGTGTCTGTGCGTGTCTCTGTGTGTGTCTGACACTCTAGATGAGAAAACCAAGAGAGAGAGAATGTGTTGACATGCAAAACCTGCTGATCAATGTGTTCAAGGTTCTTTCTTTTATCATCTCAATAAATAAAATAAAAAATCATAGCTATAGAAATAAATGCATAAATAAATGAGCCAGAAAAGTACAGAGTGCCTTCTTTGGGTCTATGGTCAGTCACTCACTCATCAGAGGGCTAATGTTGATTGGATGTTGTTGAACTAAATAATTTAAACTATCAAACTCACCCAGCAAAGTCGAGGGGCAGTCTGCATAAACTAAAGATGTGTGTAATTGTTGAAAACCACATTGATCGATTTCAATCAATGAGGTCAACAAGCTGATTCTGAATCCTAAATCTAATATTTGCCAACAGGGAAAGAAAATGTCCAGTCACTTCCCATGAAGACCAGCAAGATGCTATGAAAATAAAATACAAATTACTTGTTTTTAGAGGAATCACAAGTGATCCACCAGGAAATGCATAAAATGTGGAAAGATATAAAAAAAAAAAAAAAACACAAATTTCAGAATAATGGCTGTGAACTTCAGCTCATGTTGCATCCAGAAGGGATCAAAAAAACATAATTAGAGTGAAGTGAAAAACACTCTCTTACATGACACTTAGGCTTCGATGTTATCATTCACCCTGCCCTGATTGGCTGAGATTACCTCAGGTCTTTTTTTTATGCTGTGGAAACATTTGCTCTGCACAGGAGAAATAACATATCAACTTTATACAATGTGGCTCTTCTTCTCTTAACCACATAAATGAAGCTGCGATGGGGAAACACTTCAAGGAGCAGGAGATGACAACAGGGAGAACAAGAAGAGTTTGGTTGTTGGTGGAAGACTTTGAGCAATGCTTTTGAGCCCAGGAGGGAGCACTGTGCTGAGTACCCGGAGCACAGCAGCTAGATTTCCCAAATGTTCATAATTAAACGTTTTCTATTTGAACAGGCAGCAGGGAACTCCTCCGCTTGTGTTTTTGTAGTGGCTATTGTGTTTGTGGAGTCAAATATTGGAAACTTTGATACCGAATCCCCTGATGTATGTTAACTTTGGCAGCCGCCAAAGGATTCTGGGGATGCTTTTCCTGCGCGTTGCAGCACCTCCACTGTCCACCACCCACCATCTCCTCAGGTCGCGGAGTTCTGTTGAGCCACTGCTCGCTGGGCCAACGATGAGGAAGCACAGGGAAGACATTGTGATGCATCTCTGGGTGAAAACTTATCTCAAGAGTCCCAGAAGTTTTCAGAGAAAACACTTCATTGTGGGAGTTTTTTCTCAGGGGCCTATCTTCAGTTGGTGAACTCTGCTTCATCCTGGCTCATACTAACAGCACTGCCTCTGTAGCCACAGGGGGGTTCAGCCACCCCCACGCTGTATTCTTCCCCTACAGTGTGCATAGTGCATGCCCCTTTGACCCTGTGGTCTCCCACTCCTACCTGGAGTTCAGTGGATGTTCGGACTTCTGTTAGGAAGATTACAGCAAGCATTCCGACTGCTTTCAGGGCAGCACAGGATGATCCTCTGCTGGAAGGGAATGTGAGCTGATGGCCGTACAGGAGGAAATACAGAGTCAGCAAACAAACTAACGAACAAATAATCCACACACTATGTTTGGTATTAACTTCTCTGTTTCACAAGTGCATTTGGTCAAACTGTGGTATTTTCGGTTGTGTTTTAGGACAGACTTCCACTGCTTGCTCAGTTTGTATAGGCTTCTTACCTGCAGCAGGAGTTTAATTGTCTGTCCTGCAAACATTTAAATATATATTTTCTTTGCTTACAATCTGAGATAGCACCTAATATTTCAGTTTTTCTTAAGCTAAATGCAGTCCATAGTTTTATAACATGCAACATACATGGCTCTCCCACCCACAAATTTGCTCAGATAAATGACACAAAAGTCTCTGCAGGTTGCACTTAGCATGTAAAATATTAATAATAAGAATAGCATACTTTGAAAAAGACTACATCTAGACGAGGAGAAAGCAATTTCTCACTAAACAGAGTTCGTTAAGTCTGCAAAGTCACATTTGAATGAGTCAAAAGAGATCGGAAAAATAGATGAAACCAATGTTTGTTGATAAGACAGAACTTCCTTTTTGCAGAAAACCTCACACCTGCTGTCAAGCACTGTGGTGGAAGGTTGATGATTTTTTGCTTCTTTTGCCGCAGCAGCAGAGTTGACCATAAACTCTTCTAAGAACACTACAGTTTTCTTGTGTCTAAGTGGGAAAAATATTCCAAACCTTGTTCCAAATGTGCAGCAAAATTTTTTGAAAATGAAAATACTCATGTTGGTGCAGTGACCCAGTCAAAGTTTTCACACCAACCGGATTAAAATGCAGTGGTGGAACCTTGTCTGTACAGCATATTTCAGGTAGCAGTGTAATAATAAATCTCTGAAAATTTCCTTGACCTGAAGTCCCTTTGGAAAGAAGAGAGGGCAAAAAATCCTCCACATTGATACAAGACACTAAAAACAGTGAGATAAGAACTAAAAGTTAATGCTGCTTAAGGTTGTTCTACTACCCATGTCTGGTGCTTCTCTTTGTTAAGTGGCAAAGTGTCATGTGACTGTTTGGTTCTTTTATTTTTATTTTTACCCCTCATTTTGCTAACCGATCAGATTACATCCTGGTACATTAAACCTCATATAAGACAGGAATTGTAGTTTTGTTTTAGTCACATGACTGCAGCACTGCCTTTTGTCAAATAGTTATGTGATACTGTGCTGTTGCAGCCTTTGTTTTTTCATTTAGCTCATGGACCCGTATGACTGGTACTGACTTGTGTAAGATTAGCCCAACACAACACTGAAAGTCAGGATTTGAGACATGAGTATGTGAGAAGAAATAAAACAGCCTTACTTGTCTTAGATTTTTATGTATCTTTTGAGAAAATCTGGCATTATTCAGAGGTGCCTTTGCGTTCCTGTTTTATCTCCTTACTATCTTTGCATATAATTTCACACTTGAATTAGTTTGTGCTGATTTGATTTTGACTCTGCAGCTGCACACTGCAGAATGAAATGTGGAATTTCTTATATTAAGTAGGACCAATTACAACCAAAATATGAACCACATGCTATCATGTTTGATCTCCCGTATCAAACATGATAAATAAGCATCAAATAGCATTCTGTTTCACTTTAGTAGATTTTATCTTTGCTTCGTTTCAGTTATATGTTCTTTGTCTGAACAACAATTGCGAACAAACTAGTATCAAACTAATAAACATGACTGCCAGAAGTCTCAAAGGGGTTCCACGTTGAGAGTCCTGCAGCGCCGTCTGGCAGCTGTCCCACATCAGGATCTGATGTAGGCAGGCACTTCCCCTTCATCTGGGCGGCCTGCCAGTTGGACCGGTGAACTGCTGGACCAGGCAAAGGCTTTGATGGGGTAGAGTAAGCCCACGGGGCATTACAAAATACACAAGAATGAAATAATGGGAGTGTCATGCTAACACACTTATTAGAATCAGCTTTCTCATGAGCTAAGTATGGAACTCTCTTCGTCTTGTTATGCTTCAAATTGATGCAGTACATCAAGAACCGGTGAAAAGGATTTAGATCTTTGAATAAACATGGAATATAATACTAATTAAATGTTTTCATTAGTGAGTATCAACCAAAAACCTAAAATCTTTTCTTTTACTTTGTCAAGTAAAAAAAAAAAAAAAGCATAGCTGGGATGGATAAACCACACAAACAGGCTTTGACGTTGTCGACATGACCGCCACAGGTGTTTCTTTACTCTTGAGCTGAGATTGGTAAAAAAAAAAAAAAAGAATTTTAAGATGAGACTTGATTTACATCACAGCAAAATGCAAGTTATGCATCTAATAACCAAACCTCTACAAATGTGTGGCTTGCACCTGGAACTGTCCAAGTTTGAACCACACATCACCAGCATCACTTGCTGATTTGGAAAAGCCATCCCAGTCATGGCTGCTTGTAGTTCTCCATGCAGTTTTAAGACATTACCCTGTATTTAAGTTAGAGTGCAGTCAATCTGGATAAGGACTGCATAAAACAATAGCCAGAATTTGGTTGGAGCATTTTGGCAGGGTCTCCTGGGGCTTATTAAGAATATGATTTAAATTGACAGGTCATGGAGGGAACTTTTAGCAAGCACAATACCTTTGTAAAAATGTTCACCTCTAATATGCCTAGTCAAAGTCCAAGGCATGGTGCAAATGTAAACTTATGGGATGGGATTGTCCTGGGTTTAATGTAGTAACCATCCATCCTTCCACCCAGGGGTGTACCTGCGTGTACTTAAAAGGTTTTGAGAGGGCCGGTGTCTGCAGCAGTCAGTGAGGTACAGTTCTCAGATTAAGTTTTTTTGTTGTTGTTGTTTTAACTGTTTGGTGCTATTTTTGAGAAAGGTACAATCTAAATAAATGTATTTTCTTATTTACACCCATCACAGTGCAACACAGAAACACTCAGAACAAACAACTGTGCACACACACACACACACACACACACACACACACGCACACACACCTATACTTCAGGCAATTGAGTGGGTATCCACCCACCTTTGACAGGTGTCTGAATCAGAGACAATGTCTCTTTTGGGGAATCTATACTTCAAAGTTTCCTTCAGTAAAATTATGAATAATCCAAGGTCAAGGTTTCTTCCTTTGGCTGGAATACAGACACCGGATGCACAGTCAGTAGACTTTACTGACTCCTGGGGTTCTGGTAAGAAGCAGTTCTCCTGTTGATAAATGAAGGGAGGTTGTGGCCCTTTGTCTTCCTGATGTGACCTTCTCAGATGATGAGTGAAATGGAGAGCAACTTCATTTGGTGGCTCGTCTTTATTAACGTTGTCACATATTCACACAATAAACCTCCTCCTCTTTCTGCTAATCTGAAAGTGGTTAATGCAATGCATCGTGGGAATATTTGCTCTCATGCCAGTCTCCTTGTTTCTTGTAGTTCAGTCCTTCATGGCCAGAGGCCCGATAGCAACTCAGTGTTTGGCACGCAGACATGATGAAGATTATTTGCTAAACTTTAAACCTGGGATTACTGTGCAGATGAAAAGGGGATTTAGATGACTTTGAATGTGGCATAGTTGTCTCTTGGGTTTAGAGAGAATAATTGAAAAAGAGAAAAAAAAAATAAAGTGATCTGTAGTTTATGAATGATAATAACTTTCTGTTGTCAGAAGAGAGGACACACACGTATGGAGAGCAATTGCAATGCTAGCACACACTGTACTTGCACACTAATTGGCCCTTTTAAAACCTTTGTAAGGATCATTTCTCAAGTGAATCAAAACAGATCAGACTACAAGCTTTTATTAAAAGAACCAGATATGGCCATCGTGGCGTCATGTCCACAGAGCTATGTACTGGTTGGTGTGTGTGAAGAATAAACTCTTTAGCGACAAACACCAGTCTTCACCACCGCTCTGTCTCAGCCTCAGTGGGTATGTTCACCTCCTCCTGGAAACTCCACCATCTGAGTAGCAGTAAGATCTCCTCTTTTATCATATTGGTGATTTATCTAATCATAAAATGCCACCTTCCATAAACACCTTCCTCTTCTACTCAGTGCTGATCTGGAACTCCCTACAAAACCTGGACGAATATGCATGCCGACTTCTCACATCTGTAAATTGTTTAAACCTTTCGACTGTGTCTGCAGTTGTTGCCCGTTTGGAGGTATTACAGAAACCCAACATGTCACAAGGATTATTTAATAGATAATAAATTGGAAGTATATTTTCTGAAAGGCTTTTGCGGTGCATTTGATGATTAAGATGTCTCGTCTCACCATGAAATCACACAAGGAGTCAGTTAACGTGACATCAAATGCAAAGGTAGAAACATCTTCTTGTGCCCTCTTTAACAGACTCTTTTAGGGTTTTGCAAAATGGAAAGACGAGGCAGCGGCTTCTAATCCTCTTCTAATAAAAGTTACTCTGAGAGCATGAGTCTGCGCCCTGGACGACACACATGCTTTGAAAACTAAAGTTTGTTTGAGTGGTTCTTCATTTTTGCATTTAGCCGCTATTTGCTTCAAGAATTATGTTATAAAATTTAGTGTAGAGAATTAGGATTTAAAAACTGCTTCAGTGTGTCCTTTGTGTGGCTCAACATAACTTACTAAGTTACACTAGAATGGTCAGAAGGAGATTTGTTTGCTATTTTACAGATTACAGGTAGGGCTACGCTCCTTTGTGGTGATAATTTTCTCCTTGTAGATACTGTTCAAATTAATCATGATCCTGATAAGCTCAGAACCTTAAATTTACTACACAGTAACTCACAAAACCTTTGGACAAACCCTCTTATTTCTAAATCATGTGTTTTAAATCAGAATGACCTCTTCTCTCCACCTGCATGTTCTACTCCCATCTGGGCGCTGTGAACCTTTCCCTGAAGGGAGATCAGAGTCAATCCGTGAAACACTGATCATAATGTTCAGTAGTATAACAGACTGCAGAACGCTCTGTTTTCATGCATGTGTTCCCATAAACACAGTTTGTAGCAAGTACATCTAATACAGAATGTGTAAACATCTACTTAGGCTCCCGCTACATAAAAAAAAACAAAACAAAAAAAACCCCCATAAAATTATTAAATTACTGTTGGAAATTTCCATGTTTGCATTTACGGTTATGCACTTGAATCCAAGGGTGTGATGTTCCTAAAACACATCCATTATGTGCATGTTAATCCGTGTGATTGAGCCCTTGGGGGAAACTTCCAAATGTCCACATGTCATGTTGAAGTGGAAAGCTCCAGTACTGGAAGGAAAACAAATGCCTTCCCAATTCTGATACTTCAAACATAAAGGGCTTAGCAGCGTCACAGCTCTCACTGTGTTTAATTTGTCAGGTATGAATCAGTAAATTGAATTTACTCACTTACAGTTGTTTTTCAAAAAGAAAAGAGCACATTGTGTTCTGAAGGTAGAATGTCAGCCTGCTTGTTTGAGCGTTTAGCAAGTCAACACTTAATTCGCTGAGTGTTGCCTTTTTGTACCACTGGCCTTTAAGCAGCTCTTGATTTTCTGTTGAACAAAGAAAGTTTTTCAATTCATGTTTGTTTAGCTCCAAATGGAGAACAAATGGAAACATGAACAGTTGGAGGAAAATTTTACCACCAGCAGAAAAAATACAGCTGCTGAGACTAGGTCCTTTTCTAAACAGCATTAGAGCTGTTTCTGTAGTTCATGTTTTCTGGCATTGACTAATATTACAAAGAAAAATTGGCTTATGGAAAATACAGGTACTGCTCACTTGTTTGCATTTGTATTGGCTGCATAGGCTGGAAGACTACATGGCATGTTTTTGAAAATGATCCAACAAGGAAAGTATCCCTAACTAATTTTCCTGTTTTGATTCATTTTAAAATGGATATCGTTGGACTTGGACAAAAACGAGGACAAAGCATCCACGTCTCTCCACCTCTCCATGGCTGCACTTTATGGTGCCTGACTGGCCATCCTCTCTTTCTAACATGGTTGACGGGTTTGCATTGATACAGAATGTCTATGCCTCAAATATTAGTGTCACAAAAGAACCCAGATGTCCCTCCAGCCAGACGTTCTCCTCAGCTGCCCATATTGGATCCTGACCTGCCCTGCTCAGTCTGTATAACCCACCACCATTGACTAATTGAATACCAAGATACTTTAACTTGTCCTACCTAATCAGAGACCTGCCCTGACCAAGAGGTAGTATGCCCCTTGTTTTAACTGGGAACCATTTTCTCAGATTCAGAGGTTCTCACCTCTGAATCTACATTCACCAAGTCATATAATTTAAATGCCACCAAATCTATGTACCAGCCATAGTTACTTCACACCCACATACTGTGACATATATCACACAATATGCACATTAAAACTCTTAAACTTGGTGTAAAACACTTTTTTTTAATTTAATGAACAAATATGAAACACCCAAAGGGCCCAAGAGAAGCAAACTAAAGGATGTCAAACCCCTTCCAATTTTTTTTTTTTCTGTTTTCAATGCACAGCAACAACTAAGGCACCTAAAACCACCTCTTAGAAACCCTTTGCTGAGCTAGGAAAAAAAATATTAATTTAATCAAAAAGCTTCAGGGGTACTTATGTAAGCAAAAATCTAGTTAAAATGCAGGGACCACAATGACACACAACAGCAAAACTTTAAGAGTGCTTAAAGTTTTGTTGCACTTCTTTAACTTCACATCTAGATAAAATACCAAATGCACTCATTATAACAAAATGTTTGAATTTCATTCAATTTTCAAAGAGATTGTTCTCATTAATTGTTCGAAAAAAGGATCTCCAATTACATGCATTATTTTAGGTATAAATAAGTTGCCTGTTAACTTGTAGTTCAAGTAGTGGAGCACCAGAATTTCTTGTTCAAAAAGAATTTCTCCCGGTTTGAAGAAATTTCACTGTTTTTTTGAAGATGCCTCCCTGTTATCCTCAGATATTGAGTTAATAGTGGAAAAATATATATATGATATGGTGGGGAGAATAATGCATTTAGGATTCTGACAAAACTATTTCATGCAAAGAGTTTGCTTCTGATCTTTATTACTGCCCATTTTATGGAGTGGCCCACTGCAGAAAGCAGTAATGTTACCTCTGGGATGCCTAAATGCCTCACTGGTATTTCAGAGGTTAAAAGGTAAATGCAGGCTGTATTTTAATGCAAACACTAATTTCAAACATTCCTTCAAAATGTTCCTATCTGCATCCCTGTTACAGTATTCCCATGCCCAGCGCTTGCATTAAAGATCCATTACCTTTGACTACAGTATTTAACTTAGTTGCTTGACGTTGAAAAATATTTACTCAGTTACATTGAAAAGTTTATGTCTGAGTATTTACTAGAGTTTGCAATCAGCTCATCTAAGAAATGATTTATAGTCACTTTTTTAAGCTCAAACACCTGAAACTGCAAAGCAGTCTATGTTCACAGTTTCAGTTTAGAAATGAACGTCAGTAAATAAATTGCAACATTAATGTCCTGCCTGAAAAAAAAACAAAAACAAAATACCATGTCTTTTGGTGGCATTCACTGCTTGTGGCTCTGAGGCATCTGAGTTGGATGGGAGCGTTCTGGGAATGAACCAGTGTTCCATATTTTAGTTGGATGAAATGGATTAAAGAGGAAAAGGAGCATCCAGCTTGTTGTCAGCAACAAGTTCCACAGCCAGGATCAGTGATGATGGGTTCCATGAGTGGAAAGCCCATTTCCACTTCTATGATGACAGCATTGATGCAGAACATGTCACGGTTCTAGCTTGCTTTTTTGTTTTGTCATTTCTCTGCAGAGCTGCCGTTTCCTGGAAAGGTTGGGGACGCTCTTTGCTGGACAACGTCCTTTGTGTCCTGCTCTCTGGCATACACATCGACTTATCAGTCTTCCAGGCCAAGCCATCATTCTGCCTTTATTTTTTCCTTAAGGTGAGGAAAATGATCTTCATCCAAGATTAAATGTCTTTCAGGTTGTTTTTTTAACTCATTTGAAGCAAAACTAGCTTGAATTAGCAAAATGAACTATTGACCATCAGCACATTAATTAAGCCAATGTTCAGTGTTCACTTTACAGATATGCCTTTCTAACCCAAATACAGACTCTGCGCTTCACCTGAATTTGTGTTCTAAACAATATTTGTCTTATCCACAGTTTTTCTGTGTTTGCATTTTTACTTTCTTTAGAAGTGATAAGCCGCAGTTTTTGATTCTTCTTTAGATCCGTCTTTTTTCTTTTGTTGTTTAGGCTAAGTCTGTTCACTTCTTGCATTTAACCATTCTTTGTCCAATTAGAATAATGTTTTGTGCATTTGTTTACTTCTCCATCACTTGTGCCATCTCTCTCCCTCAGCCTGCAGAGCTGGTCCTCTCTCACACCTGCACCCGATTACCAATCGGCTACCTGTTCCTTGTCAGTAATCAAGCTTCTTTATTTAAGAACTGCTCTCGCTCACTACTGGAATTTTCTGTTGCTCCCTGTTCCTGACAGAATGTCTTGAGAGTCTTTGTTTAATGGAGAGAGACGGTCCAAATCCTATGGCTGTTTTCCATCTTGGCGCCATGATGTAGAATCTGTTACTTGCTCAACATGGCCAATTTAATCAAATGATTCTCATTCAAACACACTCTTGGCCTGAATGTGTATGCATGTCAGATACTTGTCCCACGGAAGGCTTGGTGTAAATATTTCTCGAATGTCATCATTTATACAGTGTTATGAAATTAAAAATCTCCACAATGTAGGGGAAGCTACAAAAGAGCATGAAAACCCTCAAACGGAAGGCTGCTGTTAAAGGTCTGAGACGATTTATAACAAGCTAAATAACACAAAATAATTCCGCTGTAGAATTTACCCAACTTTTTTTTTAGGATTTATTTGAAAATTTGTCCAATGTTAGAGCTGGAAAGCATACAGATCGGAATATTTGGCACGTTGATAATCCATATGTTGGAGAAGTGATGAAAATTGAGCACTTGACATCAAATTGGTCTTCCAAAGTACTTATATTTTTTTCTCAGTTTGAGAAAAAAATATAAGTAGACCTTTGCAGATGGTTGAAAGGCTTATTTTTGAAACTGCTGTGTTTATACCTTTTTGTGGATGAATTGTCAAAAGCCAAATATTATCCACTGATCTCAGGATAACAGTTGGCTTTTTAGCTTGTAAAGATCTCAGCAGCCACCGCCTTGCTTTAATGCAACGCAGCTGCAGGTTGTTGTGTCATTACGAGACCCCAGCAGTGGCGAGAGTCACTACGCGCCCTGTGCCATTATCCCTGTATAACTGTGGGTGAGGAGGCCAGTGGCCATGTGGAAATGATTTTCATCAAGACCTGCTTTCACCTTCCTGGTCTGCTCTGATGCTGCTGTAAAACAACTGTAATGGAGATGGGGAGCAGAGGGGAGGGGGGGCTTCTTTCCTCTTTCCTCCCTCACTGGAGGTAGCCAGGGAGGCCAGTTCAGTTCAGCTCTATATCTGTCAGTTCACGGTGCGTTCATCCTGCCACCTTCCAACTCAACTGCCGGGTGGAAGCCATAAAAGTGTCAGTGAACCAGAGTGACATCTACTGTGTACAGCACCACCTTCAGAGCGCTGCGGAGGCTTCCAGCCCTTCCTAAATCCCCTGGTGAGGACAGTAGCAGTGAATGACATTTCCCCCAAGCCCAGAGGACACAGAGGTAAATTCAAGGCCAGCGGGAAAGCCGTTCCCTCTATTGTCATACAACACAGGCAGTAAACGTAGAGTCTGACAGCTTTCAATTATTTTTATGTGTTATGCAAAAAAGAAATAAATAAAAATAAAAAATCCAAGCTGTAACAACTGGATGATTTAGATATATTATGAAATAAGGACCAAAGCAAGCCAAAGAGAAACAACCAGTGAAGCCAGAATGTTTTTAGAAACTCCATTTAGTCCTGGCAAATCATTCATCTGCAGCTATTTGGCATCATCTGTATTTACTGACCTTCACTCGCTATTTTGATTTACTTTGATTCTTCACAACTTGTGCTCCCTGATGCCTTTTATAGATGCACCAGACATATCAGCTCCCAAAGCCTATAACTTTGTACTGAGTTTGGATGTTTAGGTGAGATTTTTTTTAAGGTCTATTTATTGTTTTTTTTTTTTTTCAAAGCACACCTGCATTTTCATGGTTGTTTTTAAATTCCTTTAGCCACTGAGCATTCTTGAAGATATATGTAACCAAAATCTGCACCATCTGTAGTTAAACAAAATGTGGTCTAAAAGTAAAAATTTCATACATTCCTGCAAATCAAGTTTTAAATGCAACCATGTGGCCAAGCTCGACACATAAATCAGGAACTGAAGTAATAAACTGTGTTACGAGCACTTTGTCAAAATTTGGTGAGCTGACCGGCTGCACAGAAGATCCGATGCAGAATAATTCCAGTGATCAGAATTCTTAAAAAGGTTAAAAATTAGAATTCATGAAGAAAATGTTCAATATTTTAAAAAGTAGATATTTGATCTGTGTCTCTCGTGATATCTAGCAGTTGTCCTGTCAGTGCCCACCTGTACACCTAAGATGGGACATAGATTAAATAATTTCCTTCCTGTACTTCTGTATTATAGCAAATATTTTGAAAATGTCTTCCTACTTACCACTGTTCTCTGCATGTGAACTAAGCTTCCTGTCTAAATGTGGTTTCTGTGACTTTCACAACAAAAACAAACAAAACTATCATGCACAACAGATACCATGTTCAAATCTTGACCTTCCAATGTGGAGTTTGCCTGTCGATCCCTGTGCATATGTGAATTTACTCCAACAGTAAGACCACATGTATGAATCGTGGGTTGCTTACTCTGGGCTGATTGATTGAAAGGTGTGATGGTTGTTTTACATGGTTCTCATCCCCAATGATGAACTTGTGACCTAAAATGGATCCAACTGGTTTTAAGCCTAAACATAGGGGTGTAAGATCAATTGCCACCAAACTGAGAGTTTGAAAGAAAATTATAGAGGGGAAATAAATAAACAAACAAGGTGAAATTTGACACAATTAAATATGAACTTATTCTGCAACTGTCATCCTCCTATTTTTGGACCAACTAAGACTCATGCTAAGCTGAGCTATGTCACCTATGAAAGTTTCCAAATCTATATTTAGGCTGCTTCCCTTCACACTGATAAAACTTATGTTTGAGCTCGACAGCGTATACTGCCATGCTGTTGAAAAGGGCAGTTTGAACTGATTTATGATTTCTAGACACGTAAAAGAACAGTTTTCCATTGTAGCAGGGCTGATGGCTTGCATTTAAAGCATTTTAGTACCGCTTTCCAGGGCCTCTTAAATAGGCTGCCCGGCTATGTGGATAATCACTACATTTACAAAGACAAGACCATCAAAAGGCAACGTGTTTCTCTCAACAATGCTCTTTGTTCCCAGCCGTCTCGGTACTTAAAAGTCTGCAGCTTTGGCAGCAGTAGCACAAGTGGACAAAGAAGAAGTCCCTTCAGTAGTACCCAAATCAACAACCACCAACAAGTCACGTCCACAACCCTCTGCTGGCTTCAGCTGTCCACTTGTGTTTGTGTCTCTGGCTACTCAGGGACTCGATGACAGACTGATGAGTTCCTGACTACAAGAGAAACGGTGTGTGGGTCGGCCATCCGTTCAGCTCTTCTCCTTCCCCTCAACAAGCAGCTTTCTTCCTGCATGACGCACTAAACACGTTGAGCGCACAAAGACACACATTGCATTCAATTACTATGAACGCTGAGTGAAACGAGGTCAAAGATGGTAGATGATGTGCAGATCTGGTTGGGTCATCTGTCTGATCACACCTTCCAAGGCTGAGGGATACGGCCTCTCGTTAACCTTTGCCCTTGAAGAGTTAACTTCAAGTTTATCTTGTTCAAGTTGGTCTTTGTTTCCCCAGGTCAAGCTACCCAAAAGATCCTTCAAGTTCATTTTCCTGGTGAAAGTTAACAGAGAGATGGCTGAACTTCTGAAAACAGTTCAGTGATCTCTTTTCAGGAAAACAACAAAAGGCTTGCAATAGTTCAAAAAATATTGTTTGAGAATTGGAGACAGGAGAAAGAAGGTCTGAAGCTGGACACCAGGAGAGGAAAGGTGTTGCATCCCTCCTCTTTTAATAGTGGAAGCAAACGGCTGAATAAAAAAGTCCTGGGGATTCATTTTCTGGGTATGGTGGGACTTCTTGAAGAGGAAGATATGTCACAATAAAGGCCCAAAATGCAGATAAACCAGGCTACGAACGTAGGACTGGTGTGATAATGTGCCTGCTTCTACATATTTGAAAATAATTTTACACCCTATGAGTTTCATTTCCATTTGTCATTTGCATGAGACCAAATCAGATTTGAATTTGGACTTTAATTGGTCTATTGAACTGTTTGTTAGTGAATGTTGTCTCTAATATTTTTCAAGCTGCTTGTTATTGCATTGAAATAAATAATTTGTTGTCATATTATACTGCGCTCTTTTGCAAATAGACAATCATAGTAGTAGCATGAAAACTGAGAACTTTTTAGAGCATTAACATAAACATGATAGAATTAGACACATCAGCAGTAGTTCTAGATACTTTCTGTGCTTTAAGTACGTTTTCCGAAACAGAACACAAGATCAAGCACTCTGCAAAAATAAGTCAAATAAAAATAATTATTGTATTTCAAATTTTCCTCTCTTGTCCAAACCCTTTAGAACATACATTACCTTTTGTGCTTCGTATTGTTTCTGCAACATTTATTTGAATACAGGATTTAAATATTTTGCATATTGTTGCATTGTCATATCATTTACATTTTACAGTCAAACTCGTGTTTCTGGGTATGGAGTTCTAGGTTAGTGCAGATCCATATTTTGCTAACAGGTTTATAGGTTGAGTTTTTAGCATGGAAATATTTATTAAATCCAAAGGAAGGAGCTTGAAATGGTACACTGCATGAGTGGTGTCAATATTTTCTGGATGTTTGAACTTGACAGTGTTTCTTTTTGGAGTAACCTGAATTGTGTGCAACTCACTGCTGTAAGTTCAAGTAATTTTCTCTTTATAAAATAACAACTCATATGAATTTATAGATATGAAAGTTAAGTTTTTGCTCCTGGAAGCAGTAACACAGTGTGATTATTGGCATTCTTGACTTACTAGAAGATGATCCTTTGCTCTTATCTCAGCTTGGGGTCCCATGCAGGCCTGTATAGAGAAAAAGGATAGGCACAATCTGGTTGCCTCCTTTTTGCCCAATGGTCAAACTGTTAACCATATCTGTGGAGGTAAACAAGTTATTTTGCAAATGCAATATTACCATGCAAACATTTTTTTCAAACACTTTGAGATTATTATATAAACCGTAACCCAACCAATAGTGAGCCTTTGCTCATTAGTGCCTGGTTTTGGATGCCCACTGGAGAAGCATGTTATTTATAGTTGTAGAAATGTGCCATTTTATCTTTCTCTGTGACTATTGTATTTGCAAATAATGGTAAAATAACATTACAGGTATCAAAGATTCATGAGTTTTTTTTTTTTTTTTTTTTTTTTTTTTTTTTTTTTTTTTTGAATTGGTTATTTTAAAAATATTTTTTTTTTTTTTCCTTTTTCTCCTTTGGAACCC